>NC_037689.1:16191978-16299653 GCF_003255815.1 Theropithecus gelada | reverse complement strand
CATTTGTTTGTGTCCTCTTTTATTTCACTGAGCAGTGGTTTGTAGTTCTCCTTGAATAGGTCCTTTACATCCCTTGTCAGTTGGATTCCTAGGTATTTTATTCTCTTTGAAGCAATTGTGAATGGAAGTTCATTCATGATTTGGCTCTCTGTCTGTTATTGACGTATAAGAATGCTTGTGATTTTTGCACATTAATTTTGTATCCTGAGACTTTGCTGAAGTTGCTTATCAGCTTAAGGAGATTTTGGGCTGAGATGATGGGGTTTTCTAAATATACAATCATGTCATCTCCAAACAGGGACAATTTGACTTCTTCTTTTCCTAACTGAATACCCTTTATTTCTTTCTCTTGCCTGATTGCTCTAGCCAGACATTCCAACACTATGTTGAATAGGAGTGGTGAGTTAGGGCATCCCTGTCTTGTGCCAGTTTTCAAAGGGAATGCTTCCAGTTTTTGCCCATTCAGTATGATATTGGCTGTGGGTTTGTCATAAATAGCTCTTATTATTTTGAGATACATTCCATCAATACCTAATTTATTGAGAGTTTTTAGCATGAAGGCTGTTGAATTTTGTCAAAGGCCTTTTCTGCATCTATTGAGATAATCAAGTGGTTTTTGTCTTTGGTTCTGTTTATGTGCTGGATTACGTTTATTGATTTGCGTATGTTGAACCAGCCTTGCATCCCAGGGATGAAGCCCACTTGATCATGGTGGATAAGCTTTTTGATGTGCTGCTGGATTCAGTTTGCCAGTATTTTATTGAGGATTTCTGCATCGATGTTCATCAGAGATATTGGTCTAAAATTCTCTTTTTTTGTTGTGTCTCTGCCAGGCTTTGGTATCAGGATGATGTTGGCCTCATAAAATGAGTTAGGGAGGATTCCCTCTTTTTCTATTGATTGGAATAGTTTCAGAAGGAATGGTACCAGCTCCTCCTTGTACGTCTGGTAGAATTCAGCTGTGAATCCATCTGGTCCTGGACTTTTTTTGGTTGGTAGGCTATTAATTATTGCCTCAATTTCAGAGCCTGCTATTGGTCTATTCAGGGATTCAGCTTCTTCCTGGTTTAGTCTTGGGAGAGTGTAAGTGTCCAGGAAATTGTCCATTTCTTCTAGATTTTCTAGTTTATTTGGTAGAGGTGTTTATAGTATTCTCTGATGGTAGTTTGTATTTCTGTGGGGCTGGTGGTGATATCTCCTTTATCATTTTTTATTGTGTCTATTTGATTCTTCTCTCTTTTCTTCTTTATTAGTCTTGCTAGCGGTCTATCAATTTTGTTGATCTTTTCAAAAAACCAACTCCTGGATTCATTGATTTTTTGGAGGGTTTTTTGTGTCTTCATCTCCTTCAGTTCTGCTCTGATCTTAGTTATTTCTTGCCTTCTGCTAGCTTTTGAATGTGTTTGCTCTTGCTTCTCTAGTTCTTTTAATTGTGATGTTAGAGTGTCAATTTTAGATGTTTCCAGCTTTCTCTTGTGGGCATTTAGTGCTACAAATTTCCCTCTACATACTGCTTTAAATGTGTCCTGGAGGTTCTGGTATGTTGTGTCTTTGTTCTCATTGGTTTCAAAGAACATCTTTATTTCTGCTTTCATTTCGTTATGCACCCAGTAGTCATTCAGGAGCAGGTTGTTCAGTCTCCATGTAGCTGAGTGGTTTTGATTGAGTTTCTTAGTCCTGAGTTCTAGTTTGATTGCACTGTGGTCTGAGAGACAGTTTGTTATAATTTCTGTTCTTGTACATTTGCTGAGGAGTGCTTTACTTCCAATTATGTGGTCAATTTTGGAATAAGTGCGATGTGGTGCTGAGAAGAATGTATATTCTGTTGATTTGGGGTGGAGAGTTCTGTACATGTCTATTAGGTCCGCTTGGTGCAGAGATGAGTTCAATTCCTGGATATCCTTGTTAACTTTCTGTCTCATTGATCTGCCTAATGTTGACAGTGGGGTGTTAAAGTCTCCCATTATTATTGTATGGAAGTCTAAGTCTCTTTGTAAGTCTCTAAGGACTTGTTTTATGAATCTGGGTGCTCCTGTATTGGGTGCATATATATTTAGCATAGTTAGCTCTTCCTGTTGAATTTATCCCTTTACCATTATGTAATGGCCTTCTTTGTCTCTTTTGATCTTTGATGGTTTAAAGTCTGTTTTATCAGAGACTAGGATTACAACCCCTGCTTTTTTTTGTTCTCCATTTGCTTGGTAGATCTTCCTCCATCCCTTTACTTTGAGCCTACGTGTGTCTCTGCATGTGAGATGGGTCTCCTGAATACAGAAAACTGATTGGTCTTTACTCTTTATCCAGTTTGCCAGTCTGTGACTTTTAATTGGACCATTTAGTCCATTTACATTTAAGGTTAACATTGTTATGTGTGAACTTGATCCTGTCATTATGATATTAACTGGTTATTTTGCTCGTTAGTTGATGCAGTTTCTTCCTAGCATCGATGGCCTTTACATTTTGGAATGTTTATGCAATGGCTGGTACCGGTTGTTCCTTTCCATGTTTAGTGCTTCCTTCAGGGTCTCTGGTAAGGCAGGCCTGGTGGTGACAAAATCTCTAAGCATTTGCTTATCTGTAAAGGATTTTATTTCTCCTTCACTTATGAAACTTAGTTTGGCTGGAGATGAAATTCTGGGTTTAAAATTCTTTTCTTTAAGAATGTTGAATATTGGCCCCCACTCTCTTCTGGCTTGGAGAGTTTCTGCCGAGAGATCTGCTGTTAGTCTGATGGGCTTCCCTGTGTCGGTAACCCGACCTTTCTCTATGGCTGCCCTTAACAGTTTTTCCTTCATTTAAACTTTGGTGAATCTGACAATTATGTGTCTTGGAGTTGCTCTTCTCGAGGAGTATCTTTGTGGTATTCTCTGTATTTCCTGAATTTGAATGTTGGCCTGCCTTACTAGGTTGGGGAAGTTCTCCTGGATGATATCCTGAAGAGTGTTTTCCAACTTGGTTCCATTTTCCCCCTCACTTTCAGGCACCCCAATCAGACGTAGATTTGGTCTTTTCACATAATCCCATACTTCTTGCAGGCTTTGTTCATTTCTTTTTCCTCTTTTTCTTTAGACTTCTCTTCTCACTTCATTTCATTCATTTGATCCTCAGTCGCTGATACTCTTTCTTCCAGTTGATCGAGTCAGTTACTGAAGCTTGTGCATTTGTCACTTATTTCTCGTGTCATGGTTTTTATCTCTGTCAGTTCGTTTATGGCCTTCTCTGCATTGATTATTCTAGTTATTCATTCTTCCATTATTTTTTCAAGATTTTTAGTTTCTTTGCGCTGGGTACCTAATTCCTCCTTTAGCTCTGAGAAGTTTGATGGACTGAAGCCTTCTTCTCTCAACTTGTCAAAGTCATTCTCCGTCCAGCTTTGATCCGTTGCTGGCGATGAGCTGCGCTCCTTTGCCGGGGGAGATGCGCTCTTATTTTTTGAATTTCCAGCTTTTCTGCCCTGCTTTTTCCCCATCTTTGTGGTTTTATCTGCCTTTAGTCTTTGATGATGGTTATGTACTGATGGCGTTTTGGTGTGGGTGTCCTTCCTGTTTGTTAGTTTTCCTTCTAACAGTCAGGACCCTCAGCTGTAGGTGTGTTGGAGATTGCTTGAGGTCCACTCCAGACCCTGTTTGCCTGGGTATCAGCAGCAGAGGCTGCAGAAGATAGAATATTTCTGAACAGCGAGTGTACCTGTCTGATTCTTGGTTTGGAAGCTTTGTCTCAGGGGTGTACCCCGCCATGTGAGGTGTGGGGTATCAGTCTGCCCCTAGTAGGGGATGTCTCCCAGTTAGGCTACTCAGGGTTCAGGGACCCACTTGAGTAGGCAGTCTGTCCATTCTCAGATCTCAACCTCCATGTTGGGAGATCCACTGCTCTCTTCAAAGCTGTCAGAAAGGGTCATTTGCATCTGCAGAGGTTTCTGCTGCTTTTTTTTGTTGTTGTTTAGCTGTGCCCTGTCCCCAGAGGTGGAGTCTACAGAGACAGGCAGACCTCCTTGAGCTGCTGTGGGCTCCACCCAGTTTGAGCTTCCCAGTGGCTTTGTTTACCTACTTAAGCTTCAGCAATGGCGGGTGCCCCTCCCCCAGCCTTGCTGCTGCCTTGCTGTTTGATTGCAGACTGCTGTGCTAGCAATGAGGGAGGCTCCGCGGGCATGGGACCCTCCCGGTCAGGTGTGGGATATAATCTCCTGATGTGCCGTTTGCTAAGACCATTGGTAAAGCACAGTATTGGGGTGGAAGTTACCCGATTTTCCAGGTGTTGTGTGTCTTAGTTCCACTGGCTAGGAAAAGGGATTCCCTTCCCCCTTGCACTTCCCAGGAGAGGCGATGCCTCACCCTGCTTCAGCTCTCGCTGGTCGGGCTGCAGCAACTGACCAGCACCGATTGTCCGGCACTCCCTAGTGAGATGAACCTGGTACCTCAGTTGAAAATGCAAAATCACCCATCTTCTGTGTCGCTCGCGCTGGGAGCTGGGGACTGGAGCTGTTCCTATTCGGCCATCTTGCTCCCTTTTCTTTTCTTTTTTTTAGAGACAAGATCTCTCTCTGTTGCCCAGGCTGGAGTACAGTGGCATGATCATGACTCACTACAGCCTCCACCTCCTGGGCTAAAGTGATCTTCCTGCCTCTGCCTCTGCCTCCCAAGTAGCTGGGACCACAGGTGCACACCCTCACTCCCAGCTACTTTTTGTATTATTTGTAGACTGCGCCTCACTGTGTTGCCCAAGCTCGTCTTGAATTCCTGGGCTCAAGCAATCCTCCTGCCTCAGCTTCCCAAAGTGCTAGGATTATAGGCATAAACCATCATGCTCAGCTTCAAGTAATATTTGTGCTTCTATCAATTATCTATTGCTGCATAATGAGCCACCTGAAAAATTGTTATTTAAAATTAGTAATTTTAAGTAACAACAAAATATTATGTCTCACCATTGTGTGTAAGTTTTCAGGGCAATCTCTTTGTTAGTTTCACCTGAGCTCACTCATACAACCATTGTCAGCTGGAGCATCAGCTGGGTTGCAAGGCCCAAGATCCCCACTCACATGTCTAGCAGTTGATTCTAATCATCAGCTGGGGCACTGTGGTTCTCATCCTTAAATAGGATAGATAAGCTTCCTTATGTGATAGTCTCATTGCAGCATTCAGGGAGAGCAATCATAGAAGTTGCAATGTCTCCTAAGGTCTAAGGCCTACAGTTATCACAGTGTCACTTTCATTTTTAGAAGAGAAACCTCTTAAAATGCTCTAAATATATATATGTAGTAGTGAACAGAAAGTCATATTTGGAGTTCTACTGGATTTTTATTACAGCATACGAATATTATTGCTTAGAAAGACAATATAACACTGAACATTTTTTCAAGATATGCAGAAACAACACCTGAATCGCAGATATCCCAGAGTAAGTTGGGATTTGAGATTCTAGTTGCACATAATGTTGACTAGTTGTACCTGCTCTCAAATGTACAGGGGCTCAGAACAAGAGACTTGGCATATCTGAGGAGTGATGGGGGCATATTATGAGAAGGTGAAGGGCGGAAAAATTTAGTGAATAAAGGTTGCCTTGGTATGCAGATATGTCTTCAGGTGATTAAAAAAAAAAAGTTCTTTCAGAGTAGTTCTTCTCTTGGTACAGATGCCTTTTATTAACAAAAATTTCCTTTACAAAAGAGGAGTTTTACAGTTTGCAATTGAAGGGGAGGTGTGAAGCTTTTCCCTCTTTGGCCGATTCTCAACTTCTTTTAGCTCAAAGTAATCAATATGCCAAAGTGGCATAATTTGGAATAGCATATCCTGATCTTCCTCAGTCATATTTTGGGATGGCATATCCTGAACCCCATCAATACTTTTCTAAAGTCCAGAATTTTTTCTCCAAGATATATATTTTAAATTCTTACTTGGTAGATAAGGGAGCATAGGGGAGAGTGGGACTGTTTTTTCCAAGGGAAAGTTAGCCCAAAATCCAAAATGTACAACTGATAAATCTATCGAACTCTCGTTGAAGGGCCCTGTCTGGGTGCCCTTTTGCCTCTCATTTAGTCCATGATGGAGAATTAGAAATGGGTTACTTAGAAGCAGAACCAGAAAACTGCTAGTTAACACCAGCATATGGGCTTTGGGAATCCTAAAGAAGGCACCAAAGCATGAATAAGTAGACATGAGGAATTACACATTATAGGATTGTCATGTGTACAAAGGAGGGGGTAGGTGAAGGATGAGATAGTGAGTGAATCCTGGGAGTTGCATGTGCAAGTAGCTGGAAGTTGTTGGGCAATACATCTAAACTCTTACTGAGAGACACATGCTCCGGATTTATCCTGCACAGTGACGAGCTCGTTCCCATTTTTACCTCCTTCACTCCACAACCTGGCTTGTGCTTGTAAAACAATGCACTTTTATCTTCCATGATAGAATACTGGGATGCATAATTTAATTATTTTACTCCTTCAAATGCTCCAATTTCACCCTTGGGGTAGAAGGAGGTAGACAAGGAGGGTAAGTTGTATAAATGCCGGCAACTTTTCACTTTCACAGAAATTAGTTTTAGACAACATTGTGTGGCCGAGGGATCAGAACAGCTCATTCTTGCAGATAGCTTGTTTATTGCTGGAAGAGACTTTCGAAAGGAGAAGTGGACCTTGTGTGAAATCCAAGTTAGCTGAACCTACAGTGGGTTCCTTCACTCGAATAAAGTGACCTGATGCTATTGCTTATCACTGTCTCACGTCTTGGTCAGAGTAGTTCTTCTCTTGGTACAGATGCCTTTTATTAACAAAATGAGCCACCTGAAAAATTGTTATTTAAAATTAGTAATTTTAAGTAACAACAGAATATTATGTCTCACCATTGTGTGTAAGTTTTCAGGGAAATCTCTTTGTTAGTTTCACCTGAGCTCACTCATACAACCATTGTCAGCTGGAGCATCAGCTGGGTTGGGTTGTTCTGCCCCTAATAACCAGATGTTCTTGCCATGAGTTTCCTTTCACCCTTTGTCATCTTCCTTCCTCTTTTCTCTTCATCTCATAATGACTTAAAATGGCTCCTCTCAGCACTGAAACAAGCAATGACATTAAGAGCTACATGGTTGGTATCCACCAGAGAACCTCCTGTGTAATTTGTCTAAAGTGCTATTTACTTGGGCCCCAAGTAGGAGGGGTGCTGGTGAGATAACTTTCACTGCAATTTGCAATTTTGAATTACAAAAGTGGTCAAAGGACAGTGGGAGATTGTTCTGTCTCTCAGGATCTCTAGTTTTTTGTGTTTGTTTGCTTTGTTCTGATATAAGCAGAAATGCCTCTAGTGTTTTCTTTTTATATAAAATATTGGTTTTAGAAGTAAGGGGTGTGTGTGTGTGTGTGTATTTGTATATGTAATTTAGTAATTTATTATATATGTTTACAGCATATATGTAAATTAGTGCATAAATATTTACACATATTATAGCTTCATTTTGTATTATAGCTTTTAAATTTTGTCAATGGCTTTTCCAGCATCTGTAGAAATAACCAGATGTGCAGTCATTTTTTTGTCAATATATCAATCTGGTGTATGGTAGTAATGAATTCCTTAATATTGACCCATATTCTTGGAATAAATCCCACTCAATCGTGGTATATTATTTTCTTACTGTAATGTTGAATTTTGTTTGCTAATATTTTGTTATTTCTTAAAATTTACATTCGAATGATATTGGTCTGTAGTTTGCATTCATGTACTGTCTTTATCAGGTTTTGCATCACAAAAGTAATAACGAAGTTTTCCCTTTACTCTCAAACAATATGTAGAATATTAGAACTCTGAAACAATATGTAGAACATTAGAACTATCTTATCTTTGAGGGTTTGGTAGAGTCTTCTTGGGAAAACATCTGGACCTTGTTTTTCTGTAGGGCTATTTCTTAATGATATTCTCAATATTTTTATATGAAAATTGGTCTGTTTAAGCTTTCTAATTCTAGTAGGGTAAATTTGGTAATATGTATTTCCATAGGAAATTATCCATTTTATCTTCATTTTCAAATTCATTTCTGTAGAGAAAAATCTCTTCTGTTTCTACAGTTCTTGTCATTTATTAATTGGCGTACTTGTACTTTATCCCTTCATTTCTTGGACAAGTTAGCTAGTGGTGTATCTGCTTTTCTTGTTTTTAATAAAGTGATTTTGATTTATTAATGAGGTCTGTTTTGTTCCATTCTCAATCTCTGCTTTTGCCTTTATAGTTTCCTTTCTTGTGCTCTCTTTTGGTTTACTTTGTTCTTTCCTAGCTCTTTTTTAAAAACTTGTGAATTTTCCTGCAATCACTGCTTTACATATATCTCTTAGATTCTGATACATACTGTTTTCATTGTCTTTATTCGTATAAATTCTGTAATTTTACTCTATGTTTCCCCTTCACCCAGGAGTTGTTTCATAGGATTTTTCATTTCCAGGTGAAAGAGCTAATTTGTTTTATATGTTTGCTTGTTTGTTTTTGTCAATAATTTCCAGTTTTATTATATTGTGATCAGATATGTTATTTGAATTATTTCAACATAATGTAAATTACTGATGTTTTCCTTGTGACCTAATGTAGGATTGGATTTTGAGAATGGATTAATAGGTGCTTTAGCAGAAGGTATATCAGAATGTACAGCTCATATATGTTCATAAAATCTACTTTATTGATCAAGTTGTTTAGGTATTTTTCTCCTTATTTTCTTTTTGTCCTTTTGATCTGTCTTGCACTGAGAGTGTTATAGTAACATCTGTTATGATTCCTATGTTTTTATATGTTTCCTTGAATGTTCTGTAGTTTTTGTTTCAAAAATATGGATGCTGTCTACATTGAGTGCATGAATATTCACACACATTATGGCTCCACTTTGCAGTGCAATGTTTAGCCACATGCAAAAAAATGTCCTTTTTGTCATATTTAATGCTTTGGGGCTTAAATTAAACTTTGCTGATACCAACATCTCTATGCCTATGCTTCCTTTGCTTCTGTTTAGTATACCTGTCTCATTTGTTTATTTTTGCCTTTCTAAATTTCTTAATTATAGGTATGTATCATGTCCATGGCATATTGTTATGGTGTGCTTTGTGAGAAAATTAAAAATATTTTTTAAAATAAATGAATGTATTAGTTATTAGGGAGAAAAGTAATATATTTTTCTTACACATCACTAGGTTTATGGCTGAGACTCCTGTAACGAAATATAGATTAAAAAGAGAGAAGCATAACAAATTCACTTAGTGTAAGTTGTACATGACACAGGAGCCTTCAGAAATGAAGACCCAAAAACTCAGCAAAAACTGTTTTTGTGGACAATCATGCAGAGATATAATTAGAAGACAAAAGGGTAAATGGTAAGAAGCTGCAGGAAACTTAACAAGGCCTGTTTTTTCAGATTCTTCTTGGCCTCTCTGTGTGACATTCCTTCCCTCTCAGTATGGGGTAGTCTACTTGTCACATGAAGGTCTTCAAGGTAAGAGGGAGGGAGAAGATCAGAGAGTAGCCTTCCTAGGTTTTCTGGCCTACTTCAGGGAAGAAGGAACAAGGGAAGTTTCAGTTTCTATGGCCCACTTTATAAGAGAAGAGACAGGAGAAAGTCAGAGAGAAGTTCCTGCTTTTTTGTTTGTTTGTTTGTTTTTCAATTTACTTCAGCTTGAAATACTCAGTATGTCAAGATGCTGTATTTTGGGGTAGTGTTTCCTACCACATCATTATCTATTGCCAGACAAACAACTCCACAACTTAGCAGCTTGAAACAACATACATTTATTATGGTATAGTTTCTCTGGGTCAAGAATCAGGGAGTCTCTTAACTGGGATCTCTGGCTCACGGTCTTCCATAAAACTCCAGTCGAGTTGTTGGCCAGGCTAGTTATCTTAAGGTTCAGCACTTTAAAGATTCACCTCCAAGCTCTTCTAGTTGTTGTCAAGTCTCATATTCTTGTTAGTTGTTGGCTGGAGTTGTCAGTTTCTTACCATGTGATCCTCTCTACAGGACAGCTCACAATATGGCATCTGGCTTCTCTCAGAACAAGCGAGCAAGGCAGTGAGAGAGAATAAGACAAAAGCCACAATCTTTTTGTAACCTGATCTTTGAAGTGATATCTCATCACTTTTGCAATATACTATTCATTAGAAGGTAGTGGGTAATTTCAGTCTATACTCAGGGGAAGGGAATTACACAAAGGCTTGAATACTAGGAGGTAGGACTCTTTGGGGATTAAAAGCTACCTACCACAGTTTTCCTTCTGGCTCTCAAGGATTTGCTTCCTTTCCACATGCAAAATACACTCACCCCCTCCGAAGGTCCTCAAAATTCATAAATTGTTAAAGTGCCAGCTCAAGGTTTAGAATCTCATTATCTAAATCAGGTCCAGGTGCTGCTACCTGGGTGAAGTTCCTCTTGTCTTGTGGACCTGTAAAATTAAATAGCCAAGTTATCTTCCTCCCAACACACCCAACATATAATTGTGGAACAGACATGGGATTAACACTATAGATATTCCTATTTAAAAAGGCAGAAAATGGGAAGCAAAACGGAATCACTGGTGGGCAGAAATCTTAAATCTATCCAGGCAAATGTTAGATATTCCTTGATTGGGTCTGGGTACTTGGCTTTACATGCCTAGCTTTTTGGTTTAGCCTTCTGAATCAGAATTCACAGCTGAGTGGTTTCCTCAGTTTGCTACCTACTAGTAGAATTTTGGGGATCCAAGAACCTCTTTTCATTTTGTTTTCTCTTTGTCCCTTTCAGTCCAAGCTGGCAATGTTTTTGCTGATACGGTTTTATCAATAACTGTCTGGGTCTCCTGTAAATTTCATTAAGGTTTACTTCATTAGAGAAAAGCTACACCTACAAATCCCCCTTGAGATAAGTTCTTCTCTACCTTGTGTTCCTACCCATAGGGCTGTGAAACAGCACCTTTAAGCTTTTGATTTAAAGGATCTATAAGGCATACTCTTAATCTCTTTAAAGTGCCTTTTATGTGACTGAATATAACTTTGAAGATCTAAATAGAATCTTTGATATTTCTTAAATTTTAACAAGAGATTTTACAGTCACACTTTTCATTTTTAGACAACGATTCCTGGAAGTGCCGTAGATTTGATCTTTACCCAGAAGTCATTTCTTAATTTTAGCATTATTTGCCATTTGGAGAGGCTAAGATTTTCAAAGCCATAAGTCCTGGCTCTTTTTTAAAAAACACCACACCCTTCCCTCAATTTATCTCTCCCCTCTCACATTTTACTATAAGTATCAAGAAGCAACTAGGTGGTATCTTCAACACTTTACTTAGAAATAACCACAGTTAGACTACCCAGTTTATTAAGCACATTTTCTACTTCTCACATAACCACAGACAACAGTTACATTCTGCCACTACATTATAAGAATTCCAGCTTGGGCAACGTAGTTAGACCCCAGTTCTACAAAAATAAATAAATTAATTAATTAATTAAAATAAAATAAAATAAAATAAAATAAAAGCCAGATGTGGTGGCATGTGCCTGTAGTCCTAGCTACTTAGGAGGCTGAAGTGAAAGGCTTGAGTCCAAGAGTTTGAGGTTACAGTAAGCTATAGTCATATAATCATGCCACTGCATTCTGGCCTAGATGACAGAGTGAGACCGTGTCTCTTTAAAAAAAAAAAAAAAAAAAAAAAATTTTTTAAAGAATTTCCTTCCTTTGAGATTCCAGTAACATTTTCCTCACTTTCCCTTAAGCGCTCACTAGTATCTTCTTCAAAGTCCCAAACTTTACAGCACGTTCAAGGCACTTTAAACATTTACTGACACTTTCCTCAAAATTCACTGCCCAGTTCCAATGCCATGCCCACAGTTTTAGTTATTTGTATGTCAGTACAAGACTTCCAGGTAACAAAATCTGTACTCATCATCTAGTGCTACATAGCAAATTACCCTGAAACGTGGGGGCTTAAAACTATAGACTTTTATCCTGTAGTTTCTTAGGGACAGGAATCCAAGGATGGACTAGTAGGGTTCCTCTAGTTCAGATTATTCCATAGTGCTATAATCATTTTGTAGATGGGTTTAACTGACTGTGGTAGGTGCCTCTAATGATATGAATATTATTCTTTTACTGTCATTCATTTTTACTAGTTTGTCTCTCATCCATTTTGCTTCTTTCTTGGTCTTCTTTTCATTATCTTACTTGTTTTCTTGACTTTTTTCTATGCTCCTTATTAAGTTTCACTTGATATTCTACCTTGGGTACCTTATTACTAATTCTTTATTTCTAAGATATTTTGTCTTCACTTTAGTTCTTTCTTAAGACAATTCTCTTTTCATATCTCCTTGGTTTTTGTTGTTGTTGTTGTTTTTCCATTTTCCTTCTTAGTGTTTGAGTTTCTTACAAAGTTTTTCATATCCTCAAACACATACTTGATTATATATTTAATTCTTATAGTTTTCTTCTGCTTTTTGTTCAGAGACTTCTCTTTGTATGTGTGAAATTTTCTCATTTGTGTGAAAGTTTGTCTTCTGATTCTTAAGAATAGTTCTACATGAATTTGCTAATTTGCATTTTGTTCATTTTTATTGCATTGGGATGTTTCACAAGATTCCTAGTTTAGTGATGCCCTTTCTCTTTACATAACAAAGTTCATACATTGTAAGCAGATTTGTTTGTTTGTTTAGGTGGGGTGGCAGAGCTGTGTGTCCTCTGGTTTTATGATTCTCTTTTGTTCTGTAGGATGCTACATTTTTCCCTTTAGTTTCTTTTTCCTTTCACCACCTAATTACCAAGTGGAGTTTCTTACCTTCTTTATTGACTTTTTTTCTCTTTCAGAAGCTATGTGTTTCAAAGATTGCCCCTTTAAACCGTAGGTACTTTGAAATCCCTTCCCTGTGATCCATGTTCTGATCTAGTCAGATGCTTTTTTAGAATATTCAGATTTAAGGTAGAATCAATCTTTCTGAGGATAATTTTGGATCAGTTGGCTCCTTCCTTATCTTCCTTTTCTGTCTTCCCTATAGTTTTTCTCTTTTGCCTCGTGGCTGGAGGGTGGGGATTAAGGTGGTAGCATGGAAGATTGTACTGGAATTTGGTAATTTTTATTTTTTTAACCTATTGTTACTTGGAAGTTTTCGCATTCTATGTCTTCAAGTTATGCAGAGGGCTTTTTCTGTGTAAATTTACATTTGCCACCTTGTTATTTGATATTGTTTTAGGAAGATACGGTGGGAGAGTGGTAGCTTGGTGACCACCATTGTCTTCAGCTACCTAGAAGTTCTCCTTTTAATTTTTTTAAACATTTCTAATTACTTTTTCAAATTTTGTGTGTGTTAAATTAGAAGTATTGAGAAGCCAGGGACTATGTACATCTTGTTCTGGTTTATTCCATTTGTCTAATACAGGTACAATTATTGTAGAGTCAAAAGAGCGCTACACTTCAGTCTGACATAAGGAATACTACATTCTGAAGACATGTGTTTACATCCTTAGCTTATTTAGTCCTTAGATTCTTTATCTATAACCAAGATCTCACAGGATTGTTGTGGGAAAAGTTCAAGTATAAAAATACTTGACAATAGTTACTGTCCTATCTATGCTTAAGCAACACTTATCCAACACACACACACACACACACACACACACTCTAACTCTACGTTAATAACCTATACAGTTTTCTCTTTTATCTTATGCAATCCTTAGCATTTGATAATTACACTAAACCTTTTATATGTAATTTTTCTGACTAATCTGTCATCATGCTTTTCTTGTAAATACCAGTGTCTCAAGTCCCATTTCTTAAGATGTGACTTTGGGAAACTGCTCTTGCATTTTCTTAATTTTATAAAGAAAGTGAAACACAAATTAAAATGTTACTGCATATTTTATTTTTCATGAGTAGGCAGCCTACATTCACAGTTTATGTTAATGCAAAAAAGCTAGTACACTGAAAACCTATTTTTTTAATCTATTGCTTATTTATTCAGGGTTGTAAATATTACTTATATAGAGACACAGAGATGTGTAAAAATGAAACATTGTGAAAAAAATACAATTTTTCAATTTCATATGAAACTCAAAGTGTAAGTTTTGTCCAATATGGAATGTACCTACATTTGTTTGTATTAGGGCTCTAAAATCCATTTAAAAATTGTTTTTCTGTTTTTAAAAAAGAAATAGCTGACCCACCAGGCAAGTTAGCTATATATCTTGCTTGCTCAAAATGAGCATTTTCAGGTAAGGTCTGTTTTCCAAGTCTACTATGATTCCTTAGAAGTCATGCTGGCCCAATCGAAGAAAGGGTTTCCATGAAGAGTCTGATGGTGGCATCTGGATGAGGGGTGGTACCGGTAATGGGAAGTGAGTAGAGAAGAAGGAGCTAAGAGCCCAAATCCTTATGAAGGATGACATTCAGTTGTTAAATTTTAAGGGGTATCCAATGGCTTTTTCCAGGCACTCAACTAAAGAGCCTGCGGAAAGAAAATCCCTCTCTACTTCTACAAATTTGATGTAGATGGATTTGGGGGAAACTCCGGGATCCACAATACAGTTCTGAGACAAAAACCCATTAATACCAACCAAATCTTTGCTGAAGGTTTTGGTATTCACTTGGAAATGTAAAAATAAGCACTGCTGCAGAGTCCTGACCTCAAAAATCCAGAGATAGCAATAGATAATTCGGGTGGGTTCTATTTCCACCTATAATGAGGCTTGTGCTGAAAGAGTTCTCAGGTCAACCCGGCCCTCTTTTCCTGGGTCCAGGGAAGGTTGCTCCATGTGTGGTGAGAGGGGCCTCTCAATACATTCTTCATAGCCAATGGCATAAAGGCCTGGGCTTTTAGGAATACCCCCAGGCAATAAATATTGAACAACATTCCCACCAGTTGGTTTGGAATGGGCAATGGGTATCCAGTCAATTTCCATGTGCAGCTCCAAGCACCTAGCTTCGCTAATAGTGATCTCTAAAAATGTGTAGTAAATATTTTTCCAGTTCATTTTCTGCACTCAGGTCATAATGATCCGTCCTTCAGACTTCTCAGAGTTGAAGTACTCCCGAAGTCACTTGCCAAGGGGCACCTGGGAGCTGATCTCAGCATAATGGTAACGGATATCCTCTTTCCAATGGGTGTTATAACCAATTCCAAAAATGGCCAGTTTATTAGAAAGATGGAGCCTTGAAAAGTCTGTCCAGCTCTGAAAAAGTTCCCATTTCAACTGTACCGATTCCAAAATCTGTACAATATTCTGCATGATGTCTCTCCTCTGTGCTTCCTCAGAAGACTCTTGTTTTATTTTTAATGTTCTCTTTGTGACAGGTATTTCATCCAATTCCTGATCTGTTGGATAGCCATGGAGATCCTGACTGTGGTTTCCCCAGTCCTCCTGTGAATAGTCCTCCATAGTGCTGCCATCTGACTCCAGCTCATGTAAGCTATGAAGGTGGTTCTTGCTCTCTATTCAGCACCGGTGAGGGTGAGGCCACAGCTGGAGCACAGTATTCAGTTCTGGGTATCCAACCAGCTTGATGCGTTCCTGGCACTGGGACGGGGTCTGCTCGTAGCCCAGCTTGGCCAGGGCCCGGGACATGCGCTCGTACATGGCTGGCCCGGGGGCCCTGCTGCCGAACACCGTACAGGCTCCCTCCAGCTGCTGGTACAGCACCTCCACCAGCCGCTCGCTGCCCCACACTGCGATCAGCCGCCGCGGCCCCGCCACCACCGCCACCAGGGGAGAAGGAGACCGGAAAGCCTATTTTTAACTTGAAAATTTACAAATTATAATAATCCTATTAGTAAGAGTAATAACAATGACACATATTGAAATTTTTACTATATGCCAGTCACCATTTTAAGTACTTTTAAATTAAGCTAATATAATCCTTACAACAATACTATGAGGTAGGTATTATTCTTTTTATCTTTATTATATAACTAAGCAAACTAAGTTAAGTAACTTGCTGGAGGTCACGCAGCTAGTAAATGGTGTAGCCTGTGTTTGAACCCAATGAAAAAGATGTCGTGAGTCAGTTAGGCAAATGGTAAAATACTACTTATTCAGGTGGACGTTTCTTGAATCACTATTTAGTAAGCTAAAAATTTGTAAGAAATAGTAAATCTCAAGCAGATAACATTACTTAAAAATACTCACCGAAAAAAAGGCTTGAAGTCTTCCCTTTCCTGGACAGAGTAGGATACTAAAGAGCAAAGGGAGGAACAATACTCAAAGGAAGGGAATTGGAGGATATAAAAGGGTAAACCTTCACATAAAGTGGAAGAACTCCAACTTTAGATAATAGTTAAATTTTTGAAACAGTCCATCCTGAAGAAATAGCCCAGCCTTTCTGACTATGATGTTTAAATGCATAGCTTCAAGGCAGTCAATTAAGATACTCTTATTTTTCACAGCAGTTCTCTTTGGGATTCTTTGACTTGGAAAACAAATGAAGCAAATGAAGTTAATGACTCTTTCAAGTCTTTCCATCAAAGGCTCCCAAATTATATCCATTGTATCAGTGAAAAACGCTCCAGTAGGAAAATATGTTGCTCTGAGACACAGTGATGGAGGAAAGGAGGAAAAAGAAGCCCAGGTGATATGGTTTGGCTGTGTCCTCAGCCAAATCTCATCTTGAATTCCAGCTTCCACAATTCTCAGGTGTTACGGGAGGGACCCGGTGGGAGAGAATTGAATCATGGGGGCGGTTTCCCCCATACAGTTCTCGTGGTAGTGAGTAAGTCTCACGAGAGCTGATAGCTTTATAAGAGGAAACCCCTTTCGCTTGGTTCGCGTTCTCTCTGCCTGCTGCCATATAAGAGGTGCCTTTCACCTGCTGCAATGATTGTGAGGCCTCCCCAGACACGTAGAACTGTGAGTCCATTAAACCTCTCTGTCTTTATAAATTACTCAGGTATGTCTTTATTAGCAGCGTGAAAATGGACTAACACACTAGGCTAAGTGAGATTCTTATGGTGGCACAAAGTTACTGGCTCCAGTCACAGAAAATGAAGGGCCTGACATTTAATTTCCAACCCCCTGTCCCACACTTTCTTCCTCAGAGTCCAGATGTGATCAGAGCATGCACAGCAACAACCATACCACCCATATTAGGAAATCAGTGCTCTAGCCATATTATTAGATTTGGGGAAAGAAATGAGAACGTGTCTGAACATTCATTAGATCTCTGGGCATATCTGACCTTTGTGTTATTGGTACAATTAGTAATCAAATCCTTGGCATTTTTCTGTCTTTACCCAAGAGGTTCACCTTATAATTTTCTCAAAGATCATTATTTAGGTCCCAAATCCCAGACTGAGCTGGCAACATGATTATAAAGAAAGAATAAACCTCAAGCAGATTAGTTACTTAAAAATTCACAGAAGAGGCTTGAAATTTTCTATTCACTAGAAAGAGCAGGGTCTGTACTACCTCCATCAGCTTAACATTAACGAAGACATGTAAAATTTAGCCTTTGGCTTTCGCTAAAGTTGCAGCTCTTACCCTGAAATTTCTTGGCTATACTAGTATTCATCTCAGTCACCGGAAATCATAAAGACATGTTAGGAAGTTAGTCTGAATATCATCAAAATCTTATAAAAATGAACAGAATATCAAACAAATATGTTTATACAATGGAATATAAAATTGGAAAATAGATATCTTTTTCCAGATGTGCTGAACACCACGTTTCAGAAGTGGTCAAGAAAAACAGCGAGGAAAAGGGTTTGTAGAAATTATTTAAGATGAGGCAAACAGAGAAGCAGACATGTTCATATTTTGCTGTGGCTTAGAATGATGAAATGGGAGAGAGTGATATTTTTCATTTTCTCACCTTACCTCGCAACATTAACTGAATTATGTGATTTTGAAACAAAACCTTTGATTAGCTACAGACCAGTTACATCTCCTCACTTTCTAAGCATGCTTAGAACTGCTTGTAAATGACAGATCTTTGTGATGGCAATGGGAAGCCAGTTAAAGCCCTTCCCCCCGCCCCCACCCCGCCACTTGAGGTCATCAAAGCCTGGTTGTTTGTTAAAGCTCCAGTGGCCATCAGATTTATTAAGGTCCTGCCAGCCCAGTTTACTAAGTTTCCTGAATTTGGAGAGAAGAAGAAAGACAATGTTTGAACAGCTCATAAGATACATTTTTAATCTAGTAAGCAAGGTTAATTGGATACGGGTATTTAAAATAACCAGAATATGAACATGAATTAGATCGGAAAACAGTAGTCATTTCACGGGTTCTATATGGTGAACATATCTGAGATGATTCTTTTTCAGTAGTCCTGGGACAACTAGATCTTTGACTTACTACTTTCGTCCTTTTGTCCTGATTTTTAGGGAATATTTGTTTATAGCCAAACTAAAAGAGCACGCTGCAGTACAGCCACAAGACCCATTTCTGTGTAATATCGCCGAGCGGAAAACTTAAATTCCCCAGTCAGAAAATAAGCATCCACTGAGAGATGAATCTTGTAGAAAAGTAGTGATGAAAAACTCAATCCACACCCAGAGTTTGGCGAAGGTCACTTCTGGATGATGATGGGGGGAAATGAAGCTGTGTATTTGTGAACCAAATTAATACATGAATCTGTAAAGCATTCAGGCTGACCTTGAGACAAATGCATCTCCTTCTTCCAACCAAATTATAGTTTCTAACTCCACAGAAGGATTGCCTGTCTGAGTGCTGACTCCAAGAAAGCGTGCTCCCTGGCGGATGGTTCCTGACAGGTATGAATGTTACCTTTTTATCATCTCTTGCCCACTGATGACAAAAGGAAACTAATTACAAGTAATTTCCAGGCTCTCAGACTTAAGGTCCCCTCAGTGGCCTGAGAATTGTTTGCAGGTTTGGAAAGATGCCAACTGTGTGTTGGTTCTGGGCAATGATCCTGCACTCATATAAATTCTAGAGGTAATGGTGAAATAATAGAGTCACAACTGGTGGGAAGCATATTTTTCTGTCTTGAAGAATGAAGTCCCTGCAGATGTGTAGTGAATGCGTCAGTGTTCGCTGCCATTGTGAATTCTCCTAAAGCCTCCTTCTGAATTCAGTGTCTCCCAAAGCATTTCAAATTTGTGGCATTTTCTATTATTTTTAAATGTGGTATATTCATGGCTTATTTACTTAAAGCCTCATTGTACATTTTGAAGAAATTTCTTGACGTAGCGTTTCAGTGATATTAGTTTCTCTGTATGAATAAATGCTCCCAGATGGCTTCATGTCAGCCACACACAAAATATCCCACTGTCCCTTTCTCTGAATGGCAAAAATAATTTTGTTTATTTTTATAGCATTTCTATTCTTATTGTTCCAGAGAAGTCTTCCAACTAAGTAATTAACTGGTATTGAGCAATAACTCATTTACTCTCATTTGCTTACTTTATAAGGCACACATTGTTGTATTGTGGCCAGCACTGGTCATGCCATTAGTCTTTTTTTCTTCTTTATTTCTTCCAAAAAAAAAAAAAAAAACCCAGGATGCATGTGCAGAACATGCAGGTTTGTTACATAGGTATACATGCGCCATGGTGGTTTGCTGCACCTACTGACCCATCCTCTAAGTTCCCTCCCCTCACCCCCAACTCCCCAACAGGCCCTGGTGTGTGATATTCCCCTCTCTGGGTCCATGTGTTCTCATTGTTCAACTCTCACTTATGAGTGAGAACACGCTGTGTTTGTTTTTCTGTTCCTGTGTTAGTTTGCTGAGGATGATAGTTTCCAGCTTCATCCATGTCCCTGCAAAGGACATGATCTCATTCCTTTTTATGGCTGCATAGCATTCCGTGGTGTATATGTACCACATTGTCTTTATCCGGTCTATCATTGGTGGGCATTTGGGTTGGTTCCATGTCTTTGCTATTGTAAATTGTGCTGCAGTAAACATACATGTGCATGCGTCTTTATAGTAAATGATTATATTCCTTTGAATATATACCCAGTAAGGGGATTGCTGGTCAAATGGTATTTCTGGTTCTAGATCCTTGAGGAATCTTCATACTGTCTTCCACAATGGTTGAACTAATTTACATTTCCACCAACAGTGTAAAAGTGTTTCTATTTCTCCACAGCTTCACCGGCATCTATTGTTTCCTGACTTTTTAATATTTGCCATTCTGACTGGCATGAGATGGTATCTCATTGTGGTTTTAATTTGCATTTCTGTGATGATCAGTGATGTTGAGTTTTTTTTTTTCTTATGTTTGTTGGCTGCATAAATGTCTTCTGGGCCATAAGTCTTGAGTCCAGCATGTGTCCATAAATAATACCTGGTACTTAGTATATGTCCAGTTAAAATTTACTACATGAATTTATGAATGGATTAATATGTATACACAGTTTACCTTATTAGCCTTGTGTTGATATGCATGGTGGAAGGAAGTTTAAAGAAAAAAACTGTTTGCTTTTTCCTATCCTATATTCTCACAATACTTCTCAGATACCAATTGCAAGTAGTAGGTTCCCAGGTTACCCAAAATTTCTGTCTGACTTGACTGCATATGAGAGCTTCCCATGACCTTCTTCTTAGGCTTGATAATTTACTCAAGTGATTCACAAAACTCAAGGAAACACTTTACTTACATTTACCTGTTTGTTATAAATGGTATTATAAAGACTATAGATGAACAACTAGATAAAGAGGTACATAGGGTGAGGCTCAGAAGGGCTCCAAGCATAGGAACTTCTTTCCCCATGGAATTGGAGTATATTACCTTTCTGGCACATGGATGTGTTCTCCAACCCACAAGTTCTCTGAAAGTCATAGATCTGAGATTTTTATGGAGGCTTCATCATGTAGGCATGATCGACTATTAACTCAACTTCCAGCTCTTCTCCTCTTTCCAGAGCATATGGGATGGGCCTGAAAGTTCCAAGTTTCTAATCAAGGTTTGGTATCTCTGGGGCCCAGGAACCATACAGGAACTCACCAATAGTCACTTCTTTATGGCAAAAGATATTCTTATCACTCAGGAAATTCCAAGGGATTAGGAGCTCTGTGTCAGCAACTGGGGTCAAATAGCAAATATTAGGAAAAAAAGATAAACCTAGCACCCCTATGTTTTTAGAAGTTTACTATTGATTGTTTAGGAGCTCTGTGCCAGGGACCAAAAATAAAATATATTTCTTATTATAAATCACAATATCAACAAAGATAGTTTCCCAAGGATACCTTTGGGAAATTTGTCAGCATGGAAGACCTAGAAATAGATCTTCTTCTAACTTTATTAGAGTGTAATGACCCTAACTGACTTAATTGCTTGGCATGTAAATGAAGCCTTAGAAGCAAAATCTTGTATTTTAAGTGTGAGTTTAGAGCTGGAGTGTAACTTCTAAAATTGTGTACTGTACTGATGGGCATGGGCAAGAATTCTTACCACCACTTCCCGCAAGGGCAGTGATGCTTGCGTTATTCCTGTAGGTAAGTAGACTATTAAAAAGTGCATATTTGTAGAACATTTTGTTATAACTGTAGGTATTTTCTTTAGAGACAGGTAGTTTCTCTGGAAGTGTTGCATGTGAATAATCCTTTTTATGAATTACAAACAATTACTGGTTCCTATGCTTGAACAGTTTTATCTGCTTCAGTTCAATTAAATTTGGTCAGATAAATACTTGGGAGGGTGAGGTGTGTGGTTTCACAGGTAAATCTGTGAATGTTGTTTCTTACTGAGGTTCATTATGTACAAACTGCTTTTTCGCTTCAACAGCATTCAACGTGCTTCCCTGAGCCTTCATCAGACAGGTTAAACGTTGCTCCTTGTATTAAGCCTTCTAACCTATTTTTAGAATTTTACTGCCTGATTGTATCTAAATAATGCATTTGACAGAAGGAAATAACCACATTGACTTCCTTAAAATCTATCACATATTTAGATACAGTCAACCAAAAAGCTCAATATTCAGGAGGCTATACTTAGATACCAGCTGTTTATTTAGATTTCTAATTCATAGTTACTCGTTGAGTGCTTTTTGCAACAGGAGATGGAAGAGGATTTTGTTTGCTTATATGTTATCTGTGTATTAGGGTTTCTCCTACTCTGCAATGAGGAAGTTAAATGCTTTCAAAGATAGTGAGTTTTTTTTTCTTTAAACTAAATTCAGCCAATTTTGCCCTTTTATCTGCACATAAAATGAGCATTATTTCTCAGGTATTACCAAAGTCTAATGTTATATTTTAATATCATTGTAAAATGGGATCATATTTTTAAACATTTCTATGTATTTGCACATTCTACAACTAGGCTCTAGGGACTTCCTGCCTATTGGAGCACTGGGTTTCAGTGCTTCAGAGGAAGGGGAGACACATCCTTTAGGAGAATTCTGCCATTTCTCAGCATCAAGGGTCAAAGTTTTATTTGCATCCACAGGGGAATAATAACATTCCTAAAATAATCACATTTTTGGGAGAGAGAGAATTTTTTATAAATTCTTTTAGCCTATGAAAGACCAAGCACCGAAAGGTCTTCATAGACATTTCTAGTGTTCACCAAAACCCTACTGAGCTCCTTGAAGCTAGTGAGGCCATGAATCTACTACTGACTAAGGAACTGTAAGAAGAAGTAACAGGCGTCTCTTCTGGGCTGGCAGTGAAATTCTTCAATTCACTATTTCCTTTCAGTGGTGAGACTAGAGTGGTGCATTAAAATGGCAGAACTGCAATAATGAAGCAGACTGCAGTGCTGAGTCATCTCATGGAAGACAGTTGCACTGCTAGGTCACCTGATCTACAACAAACTTTGTGTGTTCAAGAAATAAACTTCATGTGTTAATCCCTCAAGATTTGAGGGTTGCTCATTACCACTTCATAACTCAATTCTATTTTGACTAAAACAGGCTCAGACCATTGTATTTCTTCCATGAGTTTGAAAAAATGCCTCTCCTATTGTGTGAAGGCTGGGACATGAGTTTTACTCATGGAAGGGAAGAAGGAAAAGCACTGAGCCTACTCCTGAATGAAAAGGTTATAGAACAAAGAAAAGGGTCACAGGGAGATCAAGAAAGGCAGGTGCTATGATCTGAATGTTTGTGTTCCCACCAAATTTGTATGTTGAAACCTACTCTTCAATGTAATAGTATTAAGAGTTGGGGCCTATGGGAGATGATTAGGTCATGAAGGCTCCGTCTGCCCTTATAAGTAGGATTAGGGCCTTTACAAAAGAGTCTTGAGGGAGCATGTTTGCTCCTTCCTCCATGTGAAGATGCAGCAAGAAGGTACCATTTTTGAAGCAGAGAATGAGCCCTCACCAGACACTGAATCTGCTGGTGCCTTAAGCTTACTGCGCAGCCTGCAGACTATGAGCAATAAATTCCTGTTGCTTGTAAATTACCAAGTTGAAGGCATTTTGTTATAGTAGCCCAAATGGGCTAAGACAATAGGTATGGGTGAGGGCTTTTGTATTACTGCCTCTCAGTGTTGGTGGTAGAGTGGAAGTATAAATATTTGGGTTCTTCCAAAGCCTTTTTGTCAATTTCATTTCTTAATTCTCATTGTCTGTGTTTAATTCTATCATTTAACAATTTAAATTTACTCCTGCCCTGTTCTAGAATTTTTATTGTTGCTCTTATATAATCTGATTTTATTTCTCTTTTAGTCTTTATGGTCACAACACTCATTTTTTATTCATTTTAGAGTAAAAATCTAATGAAATAGAAGCATTGCCTTCCGAAACTGGCTTTATAAGATGATTTACTTGGATAAAGCACAGATAGTCAGTGTATGTTCAAACTCTGATTACTGAAAGGAGTCGCTTTACTTTCTATGCAAGCTTTAGTGTCTGACCAAGAAACACGCCATATTCTTTCCTCGGAATGCATTTTCAAAATGTTCTACTGTATCAGCAAATTCCATTGTATTCTTCATATTCTCAATATTTCATAGGCAAAATTTGCTCTTTCATTATTTTGATGCTTTCCCAGAATGGCTTACAAGTGCTATTTTCTAAATTGCATTTGATTTGGCCTTTGCTACTTTGTTTATGCACTTATGAGGGAACAGCAAAAAGTTTGTGAAAAAATGAATTAAAAGATAAAAATAAAAAATATAAACCTTATTTTTCGACATAAGCTCCATCAAGTTCAAGACAGTTGCAAGCAATGATACCAGCCATTTAGTGCATTCCTAAAGAACTGAGGGTCCTGGGAATTTAACCATGTCAGTGCAGTTTTTTGTTTTTCGTGGGTTTTTTTTTACATTATTAATGGAAAAAAAAAATGGGCAACCTTTAAAGTTGTCTTTGTTTGTTTTTAGAGACAGGATCTCGCTCTGTCACCCAGGCTGGAGTGCAGTATTGCGATCATGGCTCACTGCAGCTTTGACCTCATGGGCTCAAGCAATCCTCCCCCCTCAGCCTCCCAAGTAGCTGGGACCATAGGTGCATTCCACCATACCAGCTATTTTTACATTTCGTTTTCATAAAGACAGGGTTTCACTATGTTGCCCAGGCTCATCTTGAACTCCAGGTCTTAAGCTATCCTCCCACCTTGGCCTCTCAAAGTGCTGGAATTACAGGCATGAGCCACTACATCTGTCCCTTTAAATATTTTTTAAGATTAAGAAACAAAAAGAAGTCAGAAGGAGTCAAATTAGGACTGTAAGGTGCCTAATGATTTATTGAAACTCTCACAAAATTACCTTTGTTTGATGAGAGGAATGAGCACGAGCATTGTCACGGTGGAGAAGAACTCTCTAGTGAAACCTTCTGGGCATTTTTCTGCTAAAGGTTTGGATAGCTTTTCTCAAAACACTCTCATAATGAGCAGATGTTATCATTCTTTGGCCCTCCAAAAAGTCAACAAGCAAAATGTTTTGAGCATCACTAAAATCTGTCTCCATGACCTTTGCTCTTGACCATTCTGCTTTTGCTTTGATTGGCCCACTTGTACCTCTTGGTAGTCATTGCTCTGATTGTGCTTTGTCTTCAGAATCATATTAGTAAAGCCATGTTTCATCTCCTGTTACAATTCTTGGAAGAAATGTTCCAAGATCTTGATCCCACTTATTGAAATTTTCTATTGAAAGCTCTGCTCTTCCAACAGACACATGAAAAAATGCTCATCATCACTGGCCATCAGAGAAATGCAAATCAAAACCACAATGAGATACCATCTCACACCAGTTAGAATGGCGATCATTAAAAAGTCAGGAAACAACAGGTGCTGGAGAGGATGTGGAGAAATAGGAACACTTTTACACTGTTGGTGGGATTGTAAACTAGTTCAACCATTATGGAAAACAGTATGGCGATTCCTCAAGGATCTAGAACTAGATGTACCATATGACCCAGCCATCCCATTACTGGGTATATACCCAAAGGATTATAAATTATGCTGCTATAAAGACACATGCACACGTATGTTTATTGCGGCACTATTCACAATAGCAAAGACTTGGAATCAACCCAAATGTCCATCAGTGACAGATTGGATTAAGAAAATGTGGCACATATACACCATGGAATACTATGCAGCCATAAAAAAGGATGAGTTTGTGTCCTTTGTAGGGACATGGATGCAGCTGGAAACCATCATTCTTAGCAAACTATCACAAGAACAGAAAACCAAACACCGCATGTTCTCACTCATAGGTGGGAACTGAACAATGAGATCACTTGGACTCAGGAAGGGAAACATCACACACCAGGGCCTATCATGGGGAGGGGGGAGGGGGGAGGGATTGCATTGGGAGTTATACCTGATGTAAATGACGAGTTGATGGGTGCTGACGAGTTGATGGGTGCAGCACGCCAACATGGCACAAGTATACATATGTAACAAACCTGCACGTTATGCACATGTACCCTAGAACTTAAAGTATAATAATAATAAATAAATTTTAAAAAAAAAGTATAATAATAAAAAAAAAAGATTACAACTGATGAAGGTTTGGATAATCTTTACCAATAAAGTATCTTTCAATTAGGGTAAAAAAAAAAAAAAAAAAAAAAAGAAAGCTCTGCTCTTGCCTGCAGCTGATCTGGGCACAACAGTTTTGGCACCCATCGAGTGGAAAGTTTGATTAATGTTAATTTTCCAGTTAGAATTGTGTAAGCTGAACCAGTTGAGATATTTATTATGTTGACTATTGTGCAGTTAATCATCAGTCATCTTCAATTAAGGTACTGTATTAGTCCGTTTTCACGTGGCTGATAAAGACATACCCACGACTGGGCAATTTACAAAAGAAAGAGGTTTAATGGACTTACAGTTTCATGTGGCTGGGGAGACCTCATAATCATGGTGGAAGGCAAGGAGGAGGAAGTCATGTCTTACATGGATGGCAGCAGGCAAAGAGAGAGAGCTTGAGCAGGGAAACTCTCATTTTTAAAACCATCACATCTCGTGAGACTTATTCACTATCATGAGAACAGTACAGAAAAGACTGGCCCACCTGATTCAATTACCTCCCACTGGGTTTCTCTCACGACATGTGGAAATTGTGGGAGTTACAATTCAAGATGAGATTTGGGTGGGGACACAGCCAAACCACATCATTCTGCCCCTGGCCCCTCCCAAAACTCATGTCCTCACATTTCAAAAACAATCATGCCTTCCCAACAGTCCCCCAAAGTCTTAACTCATTTCAGCATTAATTCAAAAGTTCACATTCCAAAGTTTCGTCTGAGATGAGGCAAGTCCCTCTGCTTATGAGCCTGTAAAATCAAAAGCAAGTTAGTTACTTCCTAGATACAATGGAGGTACAGGCATTGGGTAAATACAGCTGTTCCAAATGGGAGAAACTGGCCGAAACAAAGGGGCTACAGGCTCCATGCAAGTTTGAAATCCAGCAAGGCAGTCAAATCTTAATGCTCCAAATTGATCTCCTTTGACTTCATGTCTCACTTACAGGTCACGCTCATGCAAGGGGTGGGTTCCTATGGTCTTGGGCAGCTCCGCCCCTGTGGGTGTGCAGGGTATAGCCTCCCTCCTGACTGCTTTAATGGCTGGTGTTAAGTGTCCGTGGCTTTTCCAGGCACACAGTGCAAGCTATCGGTGGATCTACCATTCTGGGGTCTGGAGGAGCTCTTCTCATAGCTCCACTAGGCAGTATCCCAGTAGGGACTCTGTGTAAGGGCTCCAACCCCACATTCCCCTTCCACACTGCCCTAGCAGAGGTTCTCCACAAGGGCCCTGCCCCTGCAGCAAACTTCTGCCTTGATGTCCAGGCATTTCCATACATCCTCTGAAATCTAGGTGGAGGTTCCCAAACCCCAGTTCCTGACTTCTGTGCATTCACAGGCTCAACACCATGTGGAAGCTGCCGAGGCTTGGGGCTTGCACCCTCTGAAGCCACAGCCTGAGTTCTATGTTGGCCCCTTTCAGCCACAGCTGGAGCAGCTGGGACTCAGGGCTCCAAGTCCCTAACCTGCACACAGCATGGGGACCCTAGGCCTGGCCCATGAAACCATTTTTCCTCCTAGGCCTCTGGGTTTCTGATGGGAGGTGCTGCTACAAATGCCTCTGACATACCTTGGAGATATTTTCCCCATTGTCTTAACGATTAACATTCGATTCCTCATTACTCATGCAAATTTCTGCACCCAGATTGAATTTCTCTTCGGAAAATGAGATTTTCTTTTTTATCGCGTTGTCAAGCTGCAAATTTTCCAAACTTTTATGCTTTGTTTCCCTTTTAAAACCAAATGCCTTTAACAGCACCCAAGTCATCTCTTGAATGCTTTGCTGCTTAGACGTTTCTTCTGTTGGATACCCTAAATCATTTATCTCAAGTCCAAAGTTCCATGAATCTCTAGGGCAGGGGCAAAATGCCACCAATCTCTTCGCTAAAACATAACAAGAGTTATGCTCCAGTTCCCAACAAGTTCCTCATCTCCACCTGAGAACACCTCAGCCTGGATTTCATTGTCCATATCATTATCAGCATTTTGGTCAAAGCCATTCAACAAGTCTCTAGGGAGTTCCAAACTTTCCCACATTTTCCTGTCTTCTTCTGAACCCTCCAAACTGTTCCAACCTCTGCCTGTTACCCAGTTCCAAAGTCACTTCCACATTTTTGGATATCTTTCCAGCAGCACCCCACTCTACTGGTACCAATTCACTGTATTAATCTGTTTTCATGCTACTGATAAAGACATACCTGAGACTGGGCAATTTACAAAAGAAGGAGGTTTATTGGACTTACGTTTCCACATGACTAGGGAGGCCTCACAATCATGGCGGAAGGCAAGGAGGAGTAAGTCATATCTTACATGGATGGCAGCAGGCAAAAAGAGCTTTTGCAGGGAAACTCCCGTTTTGAAAACCATTACATCTCATGAGACTTATTCACTATCACGAGAACAGCACAGGAAATACCTGCCTGCAAGATTCAGTTGTGGGAATTACAATTCAAGATGAGAGATTTGTGTGAGGACACAGCCAAACCATATCAAGCATGCACAAGATTAATTTTTTTCCTCAAAAATTGTTGTGGATGGTTTGCTGCTGCAGGCTTCATCTCCCACATCATCTCGTCCTTTGTTAAAATGAATTATCCATTTAGAAACTTATTTATTTGGGGCATTATCCCCATAAACTTTTTGTAAAGCATCAATGATTTCACTATTCCTCTACCCAAGCTTCACCATACATTTGATGTTTGTTTTTGCTTCAATTTTATCAGAATTCATGCTTCTCTGGTACGGGCTTTTTTTCAAACTGATGTCTATTCTTAGTGCCTCCAACTAGATTCTGTTCTGACATGTTATAAGAAATTGGTATAAGCTATTTTGGTGCAAAAAATTTTTGAGATCTATGCATAGTTTTTTTTATAATAAGCATTTTTCATGGATATATTGAAGACACCTTGTATAAGCACATGCTTGCAGGTTGCTTGCTGTTGGTATCAAAACTAAGTTCTGATTAAGCTCGTCATTCTCATCTACATCTCACTGATGCCAAAGCTTTACTTCCTCCAATTGTAGGTTTAGTTGTTTAACCAATTGTTATACATCTTCTTTACTTATCATTAAACCAAGCTTGAAATAAATTCAGTGGTAATTGCTCTATTCTGAATTGTCACACAAACCCTTTGATCTCCTTTAATAATATGTTTTATTTTAGCTATAAATTACACATAGCTTTAATATTATCTTGTATAAATCAGTGCAGAGCAAGATTGTTATCAGTACATAAAGATGAAGTATAAAAACTTCAGATTTTCTTCTCCCTTGTTTCATTTTCAAAAGGTTATTTTATTTTTAACACTTAACAGACAAAAATAAACATCTGTAGCTATAAACTAAGATATGGTTGATGTGGATGTAGGTGACAAGATGTGGAAAATTCCTGAGTTCAAGTGATGAGGATACCTCTTCAGGGAGAAAAGACTGAAATGGTTTTTGTAACCTAAATTTTTGAAATCTGATCAGTTGAATTGTATCCAATCTGAATAAATAGAGGAAAGCTGGACCTAGAAAGGAGGAGTAAAAAATTCTGTCCAAAGAGGATGACACACTGGGCCTGAGTGGCATCCTTATGTTACAGTCAACAAGTAGATTCTGATGCACATCAACAAATAGATTCTGATGCACTGTGCCTGCCTACCCTACTAGATAGATGTATCAATTGCCAGAACTGTCTATCTCCTTTGTCTAAGTTTATGCTGACCATGTAAATTTAAAATTACTATTTTGAATTCTTGGAGACCTCAATACATAGTAGATGGGCGATGCACTGGACCATGGAGATGAGTATTTGCATCATGGGTGGAGCGACCATATGTCCTGATTTGTCCTGGACAGTCATAGTTTGTAACTCTTGTTCCAGCTTAATTATTAATAGTTCCCCATTTTCAATCTTAACCGTGGCAGTTTGGACAATAAATTGTGTAGTCACTTTAGTTTATGAGAAACTCTTTAGCAATACATTTATTTGAATGCAGTTTATACATCTGTCTCTTATAAGTTTGGTTAGATGTAGTTTGTCTCTGATACCTTAATTAGCACAAAGCAGACTGACGAATTAATTTGCCAGATATGCAAATATGAGTAACAGTGTCCAAGCTACACTTGATCTTAGCCAAAAGGCCGAGAAGCGATACAGTGTCCAATCTATAGGATTCCACCAAGATTGTGCCACCCTGTAAAATCCTGCCTTGATCTCTTCTTGGACATCTCTAACTCATTTTTCAATTATTTGTATGTAAAGTTATAGTGGGCTTGCTTAGAGATTTTTCTGCTAGGTTACACTTAACTTTCTAGGCAATTACCATATCTTTAATTGTTATAAGGTATTAAAATTTTAAGATCTAGTGTTCTTAAAATTAATTGCGGCTGTTTTGAAGGGTCTCAAGTATGTTTGGAATTACTAGGAATGGTATACTGAGATTAGTTCAAAGCATTAGGGTGCTTTGGGAGTAAAGACAATTTCAGTTTCAATTCAGAGAAGCCATGTATCTGATGGCAGCAGAGACCAGAATGTGCAGCTGGCAAAAACTATGTAATAGCTGAGAAAGATAATTGTCCCATCATTAATACTTTGTCTGCCTAAGGTGTAGACTATTGTCATGATGATCCTTAGAAACTATATTTCATAAGGACTCATGTATCTAGCAATTTCCATGGACAAGCAGGACCAAGACCCAAGCAGGATCTAGGTCCTGGCTAGCCTGTGGTGCCTGTTATCTATTGTTGCCAATGGTTTTGATATTATTTTCCTTGCAGGTAGACACAAATGATTAATGAATATTTTTTGGCTATTAGCATGTGGATGCATTCTTGAGGGGCTTGTCACAATCAAGCATGACAGAATAAAATAAGGCTGCAATAGACCTACTCTTTGAGTTATGTAACTTTTGTTTTTTGTTTGTTTGTTTGTTTGTTTTTTGAGACAGAGTCTTGCTCTGTCGCCAGGCTGGAGTACAGTGGCGTGATCTCGGCTCACTGCAACCTCCACCTCCCGGGTTCAAGCAATTCTCCTGCCTCAGCCTCCTGAGTAGCTGAGACTACAGGCACGCACCACCATGCCCAGCTTATTTTTGTATTTTTAGTAGAGACGGTGTTTCACTATGTTGGCCAGGATGAGTTATGTAACTTTTGAAGTACAAATTCATTGTTGTAGAAGGCATTTTAAAAAGTGTTGTTTGTGACTATCTTCCGGATATAGGGTAGGAAACGCGTGAAGGAGCTATCATTGTGTATATTAAGAATTGTTGTTTCAGATGTTTTTAACTCATGAAAATGTGGTCAGCATTAGCTTATAAGTGAGATATTCTTATTCTTTTAATGGATAGCCTTTTCCAGACTTATATGGTCAGTTTACCCAGAATTATTTAGTTCTACATATTAAAAGAAAATCCACCAAACACAAAGCTACAAAGGGGTTTTTCTCCATAATATTCTCGAATGGAAACTGAATACTGGCTGGGTGTGATAGTTCACACCTGTAATTCCAGAACTTTGGGAGGCCGACGTGGAAGGTTAGCTTGAGTGTAGGAGTTGAAGACCAACCTGAACAACATAGCAAGACCTCGTCTCTATGAAAAAATAAAATAAAATCAATTAAAAGAAAATAGCCAGGCATGGTGGTGCCAACCTTTAATCCTAGCTACTCCGAAAGCTGTGGAGGGAAGATCACTTAAGCCCGGGAGTTGGAGGCTGCAGTGAGCTATGATTGAGCCACTGCACTTCAGCCTGGATGTCAGAGCAGGAAACTGTCTCAAAAAACAAACAAAGAAAACTGAATACTTCTTTCCTTCTTTAATTATGTTGTGGCAATTCCTCTTAACTGCTAGAAACATAGATGATGATGATGATGATGATAATCATAACCTATGATTTTTTTTTTTTAAATTTTTTTTATTTTTTTGAGACGGAGTCTTGCTCTGTCCCCCTGGCTAGAGTGCAGTGGCGTGATCTCGGCTCACTGCAAGCTCCACCTCCCAGGTTCCTGCCATTCTCCTGCCTCAGCCTCCCAAGTAGCTGGGACTACAGGCACCAGCCACCGCGCCTGGCTAATTTTTTGTATTTTTAGTAGGGACGGGGTTTCACCGTGGTCTCGATCTCCTGACCTTGTGATCCCCCCGCCTCGGCCTCCCAAAGTGCTGGGATTACAGGCATGAGCCACCACGCCCGGCCATATAACCTATGATTTTAAATGATGGGAGTATGGAAATTGACTTGTTTATATCAACTGTTCAGCCTAAGAGATAGAATACATCTAAATTTCTTTTGCACTCCTCAAATGAACTTCTATTTGTTCTATTTGATAGTAATAATTTGGACTTCTAACTCTATATCTACTGTCATATGAATAAATGGATGCTGCTAATAATGAGGGAGCAGACTGAAGAGTCTGAAACTTAGAATGTTCTTCTACAGGTGAGGCTGTATCTACTTCATACGATCCAGATTGCATCAAATAGTTTGTGTGATCATTGTTTCTCTTTTTTCCCCTTTTATTTCCTTTTTATTTGACCAAAGACACAATTACTGAAAATCTGAAAAACTGACTCTAAATGATGTAAGCATAATCAATAAGTCATATTAATCATGATGGTTCCTATTGATTTTGAAGTTCAACTCATGTTCAATTTATTTTTTCTGAAAAAAAAATATTTTTAGTTAAAATCAACTTTAAGACTAGCTTTTCTATGAAATAGTTTTTGTTTCTGATTTTAACAGTTGTATGGTAAAAATATTTTACCATAAAAACTATGGTAAAACACTTAAAAATTACAAAATCTGTGATTAAAATAGTGAAACTACCAAAACAACAACTACATAGAGTTGCCTAGTCTCTATATCTAGACATCTCAAGAGACTTTCAGACTGCTAAAATTAATTTTAAATAATTGGTAAAACCCTGTATATACTTATAAATATATAATAATTCCTCTTATCTACATTGGCAATAACCATTTAATACGGAAATTGCCTAATAATACATCTAACTAGAAAGCTATAGAAACTGTATTAAAGACACCTTTAAAAATTATTTTACAGAATGTAAAACAACATTTAAAGCGAAGACACACACTGTATTCATTTTTTAATTTACTTTAAAGTTGCTTTTTATTTTAACAAGTACATTGAAAAAAATTAAAGCAATGCAAACATGTAAAAATGAAAGTGAAATTCCCTTACATCCCATTTCCCCCATCTCCCACTCCCAATGGTAACTACTGTTAACATTTATTATACATATTTCCAGGCCTTTTTATATGCATATATAAATTGTATGTATTATATACACATGTGTCTGCAAAAATTTTACATCATAGGAATATACTGTGCATATTTTCTCTGCCATGTGCTTTTTTTTTACTTAACTAGTATATACTGGAAGTGTTCCATGTCATAATATATAGCTATACATTATTCTTTTAATGCCTACAAAAAAATTACAAAGTCTGGATATGTAATAATATATTTTTAATGACATTTAGATTGTTTTAACAATTTCACTAGTCAAACCATGTTACAGAGAACATCTTTGTACACAAATTTGAACATTTATATTTTGCAAATTATATAAAGGAGACTTAGGGCTCCTAAGAATGTCTTATAAACATTTTGGAAAATAATTCACGAGAAAACTTACCAAACTGAGGGTTTGAACACCAGTAAATCTGATTTGTTTTATAAATTACTGTGTTTACACAATATATTAAATATTTTAATTTTTTTCCTAACTTCAATTTTCTGTGAGGCACACAGAAAATGGTATTTAATAATTAAGAGCTTCTGCACGGCAAAAGAAACTACCATCAGAGTGAACAGGCAACCTACAGAGTAGGAGAAAATTTTTACAATCTACCCATCTAACAAAGGGCTAATATCCAGAATCTACAAAGAACTTAAACAAATTTACAAGAAAAAATCAAACAACCCCATCAAAAAGTGGGCAAAGGATATGAACAGACACTTCTCAAAAGAAGACATTTATGCAGCCAACAGACACATGAAAAAATGTTCATCATCACTGGCCATCAGAGAAATGCAAATCAAAACCACAATGAGATACCATCTCACACCACTTAGAATGGCGATCATTAAAAAGTCAGGAAACAACAGGTGCTGGAGAGCATGTGGAGAAATAGGAACACTTTTACACTGTTGATGGGACTGTAAACTAGTTCAACCACGGTGGAAGACAGTGTGGCAATTCCTCAAGGATTTAGAACCAGACATAGCATTTGATCCAGCCATCCCATTACTGGGTATTCACCCAAAAGATTATAAATCATGCTGCTATAAAGGCACATGCACATGTATGTTTATTGCGGCACTATTCACAATAGCAAAGACTTGGAACAAACCCAAATGTCCAGCAATGATAGACTTGATTAAGAAAATGTGGCACATAGATACCATGGAATACTATGCAGCCATAAAAAAGGATGAGTTCATGTCCTTTGCAGGGACATGGACGAAGCTGAAAACCATCATTCTGAGCAAACTATCACAAGGACAAAAAACCAAACACCGCATGTTCTCACTTATAGGTGGGAATTGAACAATGAGAACACTTGGACACAGGAAGGGGAACACCACACACCGGGGCCTGTCATGGGGTCGGGGGAGAGGGGAGGGATAGCATTAGGAGATATACCTAATGTAAATGACGAGTTAATGGGTGCAGCACACCAACATGGCACATGTATACATATGTAACAAACCTGCACGTTGTGCACATGTACCCTATAATTTAAAATATAATAAAAATAATAATTATGTGTCTGAAAGCTTTCTATTATATGTAATCTTACAGACAGTTCTAATTAATAGATTTTTGTTGAATGAATGAATGAAAACAAGGTGAAAGAAATTATACTTACTTGACCATTGTAATTATATATCTAAATTTACTTCTTGATTTTCCAGGATATGTAATAAAATATATATATATTTTGGCCTTTGTGTTCAGTTCCTGACACAGAGCCCCTGAATCTTTCGTAATTTCTGAGTGACAAGGGTGATAGGAGTATCTTTTTTTTGTAATCTTTCTTTTAATTATATGTTTTAGCAATGGGGTCTCTTTTTATTTCCCAGGCTGGACTCAAACTCCTGGGCTCAAGTGATCCTTTCACCTCAGCCTCCTGAGTAGCTAGGACTACAGGCACATGCCACCACACCTGATTTTCATTTTATATAAAAATGTAAATAATCCTCTAAATAATGAAGAACATTATTGAAGTTCTAAATAACATTTCTGTTATGTGAGTTGCATAAAAAATTGTTTTACAGGCCGGGTGTGGTGGCTCATGCTTGTAATCCCAGAACTTTGGGAGGCTGAGGCAGGTGGATCCCCTGAGGTCAGGAGTTCGAGACCAGCCTGGCCAACATGGTGAAACCCCATCTCTACTAAAGCACAGAAAATTAGCCAGGCGTGGTGGTGGATGCCTGCAATCTCAGCTACTCAGGAGGCTAAGGCAGGAGAATCACTTGAACTCGGGAGGAGAAGGTTGCAGTGAGAAGAGATCGTACCACTGCACTCCAGTCTGGGCAACAAGAGCAAAACTCCATCTCAAAAAAAGAAATGGTTTTACAAGTTGTATGCATGAATAATAGCCAAAGATTGGTCAAGCACATCATCAAAAATAAAAAGAGTGGCAAGAGGAACTTGCCTTGCCAAATATCTATAAAATTGTATACTCAAAATAGTATTGACCCAAAAATAAACAGATTAGTGAAATACAATAAAAAGTACAGAAGTGGACCCAAATGAATGTGAAGACTTTATATTCATCAATGGTTTTATTCTAACTTAGTGGAAAATGGAGGGCTTATTTTAGCAGAAGTGTTTGCATAGCTGACTTTCCATCTGGAGGAAAAAGGCTAGATCCTTATCTTATGCCACATATAAAAATTAATGCCAGATGAATTCAGAATTTAAATTTTAAAAATACAAATATGAAAACTGGAAGAATATTTGCATAATCTCTATAGTGAGGGTGAGAATTATCATCCTAAAGAAGAAAGGAATTTTGAAGCCATAATGAAAAAAATCAGGAATATTTGAAAGCATTATGAAACAAAAACAAAAAGGAAAAAGCATGATAAAAGACACTGTAAATGCAACCCAGAAGATGCAAATTCAAATAAAAATTAAACATAATTTCACGATGCCAAAACAACCATGATTTAAAGCTTTAAATGCAAATGCCTTTAGACTTAAACTTAAACATTGACTCTTCCTGGGTCTTGAGCCTTCCCTCATCATTCAGACTAGGAACTACACCATCAGCCCTCCTGATTCTCGGGCTTTCACATTCAAACTGGAACTACACTATTAGCTCTCCTGGGTCTCCAGCTTGATGACTGGAAATCTTGAGACTTGTCAGATTACATAACGACATGAGGCAATTCCTTAAAATAAATCTCTTTATCTCTCTATATATACATCCTATTGGTTCTGTATCTCTGGAGAACCCTCACTAGTACACAATTATGGACTTTTATACAGCTGTTAAAAAAGAATGAGATAGAGCCCTGTTTATTGACCTGAAGGATGTCTGTAAGCTGTAATATAAAGCATATGGTATGATTCCACTAGTGTTAAAGCAAATAAAATAATAAAAAATGTATGTGTGTGCACATGTGTGCTCATACATTCTTATATTTGAGTGGGCAGAGTAAAAAAGTGTGAATGGACTCACATCAGGCTGTGTACATTGGTTCCCAGGCTAATGGGGGAGCATGAAAATAGAATAAAGAGATTATTACATTTTTACTGGAATATTTGTAGTATTTCATCAATTGTGGTAAGTTATGTTAATTTTACTTTTTTGAGCTAAAATTCACATAATATAAAATTTACTATTTCAACAATTTTAAATTGTACAGTTCACTGATTTTTGGCATATTCATAATGCTGTACAAACATAACCAGTATCTAATTACAAAACATTTACATCATCACTAAGAGAAACCCTGTGCCTCCCAATTCCACACTCCCCCTATCCCCTGATGACTATTGATTTGCCTTCTATCTCAATTTTGCCTGTTCTGGATATTTAATATAAATGCTATACTATATGTGGCCTTTTGTGTCTGGTTTCTTTAATTTAGCATGATGTTTCTAAGGTTCATTGATGCTGGAGCATGTTTCAGTATTTCATTTTTTATGACCAAATAATATTCAATTGTGTGGACATATACCACATTTTGTTTATTTATTCATCAGTTGACAACATATTTGAGTTGTTTCTCCTTTCTGGCTTCTGTATAGAGTGCTGCTACGAACTGCCTTGTACAAGATTTTGTATGAGTATGTGTTTTATTTTTTAACTTCAGAATTTCTTCAACTTTAATTGTGGAGGTAAAATCAGGCTGCACGTATATTTTAAATTCTCTTGGATATATATACCTGTTATGGACCAAATTGTGTCTCCACAAAATTTATATGTTGAAGTCCCAACCCCCCCACTGTACCTCAGAATGGGACCATATTTGGAAATCAGACCTTTAAAAAGACAATTATGGTAATACAGGTGAGCCCTGTTCCAATCTGACTGGTGCTTTTATATGACGAGTGAGACATTAGAATTTGGTGCACAGAGAAAAGGTCATGTGAGGACACAGCAAGAAGGTGGCCACCTACAAACCAAGGAGAGAAGCCTCAGGAGAAACCAAACCTGCTGGCACCTAGATATCAGACTTCCATCTTCCAGAACAGTGAGAAAATAAATTTCTGTTGTTTTAGCTACTCAGTCTACGGGTACTTTGTTATGGCAGGTATTTCTTTATAGCAATGCAAGAGCAGCCTAATACATTGCCTAAACTAAGGTCAGAAGATTTACAGTTGTTTCCTTTTTAAAAGTTTTGTAGTTTTCGCTATTATATTTAGGGATTTGATCCATTTTGAGTTAATTTTTGTATATTGTGTGATATAGGAATCTAAATTCACTCTTTTGTATGTGGATATCCAATTGCCCCGGCACCATTTGTGGAAAAAAACTATTCTTTCCCTCATTTAACGATCTTAGTATTTTTGTCAAAAATTAATTGACCAAGATGTATAGGTGTATTTCTAGAAGCTCAATTCTATTCCATTGTCTGCCTTTATGCCATATGCCTATCCTTATGCCAGTATCGTACTGCTTTAATTACTGTAATGACTTCCCAATCTTAAAACTTGCTAGAAAGGTTTAAAATTGGGAAGTGTGAGCCCTTCAATTTTGTTCTTGTTTCTCAATATTGTTTTGGGTATCTGGGTCTCTTACATTTTTATATGAATTTTAGAATTAGCTTGTCCATTTCTGCAAAAAAAAAAAAAGGCAGTTAGAAATTTGAAAGGGATTGCATTGAATCTGTAGGTAACTTGGTGTACTATTGCCATCTTAACAACATTAAGTCCTCCAGTCAATAACCACGGGATATCTTTCCATTATTTAGGACTTCTTCATTTCTTTTGCAATGATTTGTAGTTTTCAGTGTACATGGCTTGCCTTTTTTGGCTTAATTTATTCTTAAGTAGTTTATTATTTTTGATGCTATTGTAAATTGAATTGTTTTCTAAATTTCACTTTCAATTTGTTTATTGCTAGTGTATAGAAATACAATTAATTTTTGTATTTAATACAAAATATTGACCTTGCATCCTGAAACACAACTGAAATAAACTATTAGCTCTGGGAGAGTTATGGTCGGTCGGTTGGTTGGTTGGTTTGGTGGATTATTTAAGGTTTCCTATATATAAGATTATGTCATCTACTAATATAGTTTTACTTCTTATTTGCCAGTCCAGATGCCTTATATTTCCTTTTCTTGCCTAATGTATCTAGATATTATTTGCAGTACAATATTGAATTGAAATGGTGAGAGTAGACATCCTTCAGACTAGAACTCTATCACTACAACAGAAACCAAAAGTTTTCTCTGTAACAACAGAAACAGTTTCTGTTGTTACAGAGAAAACTTTTGGTTTTTCACCATTAAGTTTGATGTTGTGAGTTTTGCATAGATGCCTTTCATCGGGTTAAGGAAGTTTCCTTCTATTCCTAGTTTGTTGAGTGTTTTTGTCGTGAAAGGGTGTTGGATTTTGTCAAATGTTTTCTCTGCATCTGTTGAGATGTTCGTGTATTTTTAAACCAATTTTACATTTCTGAGATAATTCTCACTCATGGTGTATACTCCTTTTCGTATGCTGGTGACTTGGGTTAGGTAGTGTTTTGTTGATGGTGATTGCATTGATATTCATAAGGGATATTGGTCTGTAGCCTCCTTTTCTTTTGGTGTATTTTTCTGACTTTAGTATCAAGGTAATACTGGCCATGTAGAATGAGTTAGAAAGTGTTCCCACACCTTTTTTATGTTTTGGAATAATTTTAGGATTGGTATTAATTCTTCTTTAAACATTTAATAGAATTTATCTATGAAGTCACCTGGCCTTGGGCTGTACTTTATTGGAAACGATTTGATTACTTACTCAATCTTTTTACTTGTTATAGCAGATTTTCTATTTATTCTTGAGTCTGTTTTGGTAGTGATACAGTTCAGTACATGCTACCCCAAAATAGGACACCTTGGCATTTGACAAAAGAGTTGAAGCAACAGAGTTGCTCTCATCTTCTTCTTGCCCCTTCTCTCCTGAAACAGGCCATAAAACCGAGCTGACTGTCTCTTGAAATAGGTCATAAAACCATTCCAGAGGTACCCACCATATACCTTAAGGAAAGGAATGTACTTATCTCTGAAGACACAGGATGTAGAGAAGAATCTGTGCTAACAGGTGTTGCTATGTTTCTTTCAGTTTATTACCATGAGATCATACCAGTTTGCCCTCCAATCATACTTCTGCATGACTATCCACTCTTTATCAATCCTAAGTATACAAAGACATAGGTTTTCCTGTTTCTTTGGATCTTCATTTCTGAAGCCTCTTATGTCACTTAAAACTTACATTAAATAAATATGTTATGCTTTTCTCTTATTAATCTGTCCTTTCTTATATGGCACTCAGTTATGAACCTAGCAGTGGATTAGAAAATAAATCTTTTTTCTCCTATAACAGTTTGTGTAATTTTAGGAATTTGTCCAATATATCTAGGTTATCTAATTCACTGGCATATAATTATTCAAAGTATTTTTATGATCCTTTTTATTTCTGTAAGGAAAATAATAACATCCCCACTTTCATTCTCAATTTTAGTAATTTGAGTCTTTTTTCCCCCTTTGGTCCATCTAGCTAAATGATGATCAATTTTTCATCTCTTCAAAGAACCAACTTTTCATTTAATTAATTTTCTCTATTATTTATCTATTCGGTCTTACATTTGCCTTCACTGTAATCTTTACTTTCTTTCTTCTTGATCTGAATAACTCATGCTTTCTTAGTTTTATGTATGCTTCATTTCTTTCCCTGAAGATTGGACGTTTTGAATGTTATAATGTGGGAACTCTGAAAATCAGATTTCCTCCCTTTCTGGGATTTACTGTCATTGTGCTTATTGTGGTTGTTTGTTTAGTGACTTTTCTAAGCTAATATTGTAAAGTTTGTATTGTTTATCATGTAAGCTAATTTTGTAAAGTTTGTGTTCTTATGTGAATTAATTTTGTAAAATATGTATTCTTTATCATGTGTGCTCACTGAAGTTTCTGTTCCATTATCTTAGTGGTCAGCTAATGATCAGATAGAGATTTCCCTAAAGTCTGGAACCAAAAAATATCCCAGTTTTGCATATTGGTTCTGGGGAAAAGGCATGCCTTCAACACTTAGCCAAGAAGTTTACAACTCTGACTTAACCTTCATTACCTGTTTGCACAGGGCCTCAAAGTCAACCAGAGATAAGAGCTTAGGACATTCTCAGGTCTTCCCTGAGCATGGGCAGAATCCTGGCATGCAGAGAGCTTTCCATAATCCCAGGAATATATTGGAACTTTTCGAAGCCCTTATTCCCCCAAAACATCTCACTCCCCAGCCTTTCCTTACAAGCTTTTTGCTTAGTGTATTGTTTGCCCCACTGTTATCCATTGCCTCAGCAGCAAAGACTAAAATATTTATCTGTAAATGTTTTCAACGAATGTCTTCTGAGTACAGGTTTTAGCACGTGAGAGTTCCACTCAGGCAAAATAAAGACAAACGTTTGAGTGGATCTCCCAGTAAACCACTTGACAGATCAACTAAGGATAATTTGTAAATGAGATCCATTATCCTCCCTCCTATACAGATATTAGGAATGCAGGCTATTGTTTTCAAGTCTACCACTGGGGAAGAGGGAATGGGACAGAGTAAGTTAAAATACCACAAAGCTCACTGTTCTTCCTGAGATTTAGCTGTTTTACTTGAATAAGTAGCACCTAAGTTACTACAGCTTTTGCTTAGTTTCCAATGTCCTGAAAAAGTTGGTTCTGACTGTTTTTGCCAGTTTTTCTTGATTTTTTTTGGAGAGTAAGACTTTTGAAGCTCGTTACTCTGCCATTTTTTGCTGACATCATTCCTCTGAAGATAAATTTAATAAATAAAATGATGTATGTGCCTGGTAAAAATGAAAATTTAACAGAGTGTATATAAATTAGAAAGCAAAAAAAAATTTAATCTCAATCTACAAACATAACCTACCTTAGTAGTTTGGCTTATATTAGATGTAACAAATTGGTTTATATAAAAATATATATGAAATTATTTATATGTATAGATATATCTATATACTTATATATAAAAATAATTCACTTTCTTTGCTGCCCAATATTCACCCACATAGATGTACCATAATTATTTTTTATGTCTTATTGATGGATACTTGTGTAATTTCTAATTATTTGCTACTACATATATATTACAGTAAACATCCTTATATGTACCTTTTTGAATTATTTTTGATAGATTACTAGAAGGAAATGGCTCAACATGTATATTTAAAATTTTTATCTATTATATCAGATTAATCTCAAAAACTTTTTTATCAGTTCCACCCTCACAAAAATGTGATAGAGTGAACATTTCCTTGCCAATGTGAGTTATTATTTTCATCTTAAAAATATACCCATCTCTTTGGAAAAAATATAAATTTCTGAGTTATTTTATTCTGCATTTCTGTGGTATGGACTATAGTTTAACGAGTTTTCATGTGCGTTGGGGCTTCCTCTTATACCTGTAACCAGTTTCTATCCCTTTCTCTTTTGAAATTAAATAACATTTTTCTTACATATTCTTGATATTATTTCTTTGTCGTATGTGTGTGTGTGTGTGGTATACATGCATATATACACACATGTGCATGCATGTATATATGCTTATATACACACATACATATATAAATATGCATGTACACTTACCTTTACAAGCATGAAGATAAAGAAAATTTTGGACATTTAAGGAGTTAGAAAGTTTGCAGTCCACAAAAACCTCTTTTAAAGCGACATCTTCTTTCTCTATCTTTTCTTGAGGTCAATATCTTCCTCTCCCAAGATTTAGTTTTCATTTTGCTAAGCAAAGTAGCCAAACTTTTATTTCTCTTTAAATATTTCCTAATGTATTATGTCACAGAATTTAATATTGGTTTAGGTTGAAAACTCCAGAGAATGTCAACTGGATGCACATATGTGTGCACATGTGTTGTGAGGTAGGAGCATGGAGTGAAGAAAAGTGAAAGCATGACAACATTTTGTCATGGATAGATATCATAAGTGATCAACTGTATTTTCCACATTTAAATATACAGTAACATATATAATATTAATTTTATATGGATTAAAGTTTCAATTGAAATACAAAGATGCAATATGTTGAAAAGGAGCAGTGAACAAAGAGAAGTTGACAACTCAACAAAATGCAGAAAATAAGATAAATTAAAAGCCAAAATATGCTAAAAATAGAAATTAACACAAAGCTTGGAAAATGGGCAAAATAAGATTTAGATAGACTTATTTCTCCAATAAATGAATATAAACCCTCTGGGGATGATGGGAAGGTTTTTCAGTTTTAAAAAAATATATATATATATTTTTTGTATATATATAAATAAATATATATCTTTATATATTACATATAGTATATAATATGTATATATTATATATACACAATTGAGTTTTCATTTCCTGAATGCTTACTGCTTTGTAACATAATTCTACAACTTTATTAACTAAACCACATAATCCTTCACATTTGCATTTGAGATGGGTAAAAAAAGCTAAACTTAAAGAAGCCAGATACAAAAGTAAAAGTTAAAGTGTATTCTTATAATCTTCAGGTAGGAAAGACATAGACATCAAAAAGGAAAAGAATGACTGATTTTGTCAAACGAAAATTAAGAAACAGTTCCATGCCCTCCAGAAAAAATACTTGGAAAATATGGTTGTTCTATATAACACATAATGAATTAATATCAAGAAAATATAGATATCTTATACACTCATATGAAAAGGACAAGCAATACAAAAGTAAAAAATAAGTAAAAGGGAAAGAAATACAAATATTGTGTTAACATACTGCGAATTGCATACATTTGAATGAATAGAAGCATAAAATATCATTACTTGCCCATCAGGTAACACCTAAGAATTAGTAATGTCAAGAGTTAGCACATATTTAGCACATATTTCTCATATACTACTGGAAGTTATGTAAACTGGCAGCAGCATGTACAGTCAGCTTTTAATATCCATGGGTTCCATACCTAAGGATTCAACCAAATGTGGAGTCAGGAAAAAAAAATATTGCTTATGTGCTAAACACATACATACTTTTTTTTTGGTCATTCCCTAAACAATAAATTGTAAAACCATTTACATAGCATTTATATTGTGTTCGGTATTATAAATAATCTAGAGATGGCTTAAAGTATATGGGAGAATGTGGACAGGGACTTGAGTATCCGCGAATTTTGTTATCTGTGAGAGATCCTGGAACCAATCCCCTACAGATATAGGTATGATTGTAACTGTGTTTAGATATTATACTGGTATACCTGGTATCTATCCCGAGAAAGACTGAGCACACAAGTGCACAAAGAGGCATGTAGAGATTAATTGCAGCACTTTTCTGAAAACTAATTTTGAAATATTGGAAACAAATTATCATGAGGGAATAATAAAATAAGTTATAAAATATTGATGCAATTGAATATATGCAGCAGCTATAAAAAGTTAAGTAGATTTGTTTGTATTGACTGACAAAAAAACAAGTAGAAGATTTTTCAGCTAGCTAACCTCCCAAGCTAAATATCTAAATTCCAAGTATTTAAATGAATTGACAAAAAGATGGAAGAATACCCATCAAACTTTTCAATGCTAAGGAATAGAGCAGGAATGAGGGGGAAGTTTGCTCTGTTTCCTTAGCTATAGTAAAACAAATTACAAAGAAAAATTTTAAACATAAAAATATTTTGAATAATTTTTAGATTTAGTAAAGTATGTAATGATTCTTAATGTTGCTATAAAAAGGTATGGTTTTCATACATAGATTGATACAATTCACATTTTGTGTCCATAATATTAGTTCATAGAACTGGAATGGCCTGGGATTCAGGAGGCCTGGATTCTAGTGCTAATTCTTGCAAGTTCCTTACCTGCTCAGCTGTCGTTCTATCATTTAAAGGGCATGGACTAGATGATCTTCAGTGTCTGACAACCACTGATTCTGTGATAATCTTGAAATCAAACAAATGTATTGAAGGCATTTATGATGACTTTCATGTCCATAGATTCCATGTTTTGGGGAAACTTTCCAATTCAAGTTTCTTTCCCCATTTTTTAATGAGCAGACTGATCACGCCATACATCTGTCTTGGCAGGGGGAAATTGTCGCCTTGATGTAATCATCCTTAACCAAAAAGCTTGGTAAGTGGCTTACCTAGAATAAGATACTGGATAGATAATGTAGGTAGCAAAGTATAGTGAGAACGTAACATAATTTAGGAGTCAGACAGGTGTATATCATCTGTAAGACCTTGAAAAAGCTGTTGAAGGGATCTTAGCCTCATTATCCATATCTGTAAAGTGGAGCTAATACTATCTATGATTATATTCCTCTATGTATAGTAATAGTAACCATTTACTAAGCCCGCACTATATGACTGGCAATATATCAAGCACTTTATACAGTATCTAATTTAAGTCTCATGATAAATCTTAACTGTGGATGAAAGCCTAGTTACTTTGTGACTCATTATAGGAGAATGCTGATCTATTTTATATAGGAGAACAGGACTCTTATGAATGATGCCAGACCTCATTTTTGTTATCATGGGAATTCTTTGTGATGTCCAAATACAGTTTATTGCAGTATATCAGTGCCTGTAGCATAATAATGTTCCTTTAGTGCCAAATAATATTCCTTCAGGGCTGAATCTCATTCCTCTTGTTTTGTTTTAGTCACTACACCAGCTCTTCTCCCACTTCTCTGTTTATACTTTTGCTTGGTATTATAATACCTTCCAGGTGTGGTGGTTCATGCCTGTCATCCCAGTGCTTTGGGAGGCCTAGGTGAGACAAATGTTTGAGTCTAGGAATTTAAGCTTACATTGAGCTATTTTTCACACCACTGCACTTCAGCCAAGGTGACAGAGAAAGACCCTGACTCAAAGAAACTTAAATTTTACAAAGCACTATAATGTAATTCTTTGTAAGTATTTTCACTTACTCGAAACGTTGTGGCTACATCGTATTTGCCAGCCATCATTTTAGGTGGGATGTGAGCCACTCTTCACTGTCTTTCTCCCCTACAACATCAGCCTCTTCAAGGATCTTGCTTACAGATAGATTCATCAATGTACAGAGGAAACTCTTTCTCGTAATACTTACAAAACTATATGCAATTTTCAATTCCACCAAAATTGCTTTGTAAATGCAATGTCATTTCAATCAAAATGCTTGCAAAAATTATAAACAACTAAATGAGGCAAGCTAATTATCAAGCTATCTAGAAGACAAAGTGCATAAGTGTAGCTAAGAATTTTTTTTTTTTTTTTTAAACCGTGATGAAGAGGATAGACAAACAGGAAATATATAAATTGTGATTTAGACTGAAATTTTAGGAAGGAGCCTTCATGGGTTAGAAGCATGTCTGTAATCATGCTCACTCTAATTATAATTAGAGCTAAAGCAGCAACAATTAGGTCACTGTTTATGACATTTTCTTTTGCATAGGGTGGATAAGACTGGCTTAGGTTTTCTTAAATAGGGCATTAGAATTGAGACATTTATTTTTGCCTACCCACTCAAAAACTATTTCTCCTTCCTTGCGAAGGAAAATCTACTTTAGGTAGCAAAACTCCAAGAGAAGTGGCAAGTTTAGGGATGAAAGCCATCATAGTAATAGGAAGCTCTTCTCAGATAGGAAGAGCTTGGTCCTCAGGATATCATTAAAATGCTGGGCCACCACTGAGACTACCGACTTCAGGGATTTTTATTAAATAAACAAAATTATATGTGTGCTTAAAAACATTTTAGTCAAGTTATCTGTTACCTGAAGCTAAAAACATTTCTAATTAATACAAGTGATACAGTGGCAGTGTAAAAATAAGTATTCTAAAATACTCTTTACTTATTGAACATTTAAATAAGTAAATATACAAATGTTTGTTGATCTGTATGATAAATCATGTCTTTACTGAAAAATCATTAAAATTCCAGAAGTATATATGGAGATAAAATGTAGAGAGCCAATAGGTTAATCACAGGGATTAGCAGCAGAAAATTACTCAACTATAAACTGATTTCCCTGTTTTCTTCTTAAAGGTGAATTTAGTGTTTTGAAATGACTGAAAGGTTCTTCTGAAGATTTACATAGCTCTATTCAATCATTTTTAAAGAGAATTTAACTGTCTTTAATTAAGCCAGGCATTAGAGAGATTTCCAAAAATGTAAAACTATTCTACTCTTCTGATTAAATTATCTTTCATTTGGGAAGATACGTATATGTTTTAATTAAAATACTATGTTAACAGGTAATGAGATTACTTTTAGAGATAAATATGGTTAAAATTTCAGTTTTAATTTTTTTGCTGTGTTTTTTTGTGTACAAAAAAAAAAAACACAACTTTTAAGTTCAGGGCTACAAGTGCAGGTTTGTTATATAGGTAAAATTGTGTCATGGGGTTTGTTGTATAAATTATTTTGTCACCCAGGTATTAAGCCTAGTACTAGTTAGTCATTTTTCCTGATCCTGTCCCTCCCCCAACCCTCCACCCTCCAGGAGGCCCCACTGTCTGTGCTTCCCCTCTACGCATCCATGTATTCTCATCATTTAGCTCCCACTTATAAGTGAGAACACGTGGTATTTGGTTTTCTGTTCCTGTGTTAGTTTGCTAAGGATAATGGCCTCCAGCTCCATTCATGTCCCTGCAAAGGAAATGATTTCCTTATTTTTTATGGTTGCATAGTATTCCACAGTATATATGTACCACTTCCTTTTTTTCCATTGATAGGCATTTAGGTTGATTCCATGTCTTTGCTATATTCAATCATTTTTAAACTACACACACACACACACACACACACACACACATCCCACAGATATTTGGCATTCAATGTATTTTTGTTTGTTTTTGAGACAAAGTCTCGCTCTTGTTGCCCAGGCTGAAGTGCAATGGTGCAATCTCGGCTCACTGCAACCTCCAACTCCAGGTTTCAAGCAGTTCTCCTGCCTCAGCCTCCCAAGTAGCTGGGATTACAGGCATGCGCCACCACACTTGGCTAATTTTGTATTTTTAGTAGAGACGGGGTTTCTCCATGTTGGTCAGGCTGGTCTCGAACTCCCGACCTCAGGTGATCCGCCTGCCTCTCCCTCCGAAAGTGCTGGGATTACAGGTGTGAGCCACCATGCCTGGCAGAATTTTAACAATTGTATACATCTGTATAATTAAGAGTCAAAACTGGATATAGAACATTTCTATCACCTGAGAAAGTTCTTGCAAAAGATAACCATTGATCTGATTATTACCATAGAAATTATTTTAATTGTTTAATTAATTTAACAATTTCAATGTAATTTAATCAAACACATTAGACAATTCAATTAAACATTTGGTTAATTGTTCAAAGGGTTTAATTATCTTAATTGTTCTAGAACATAATATAAATGGTAATATAATGTGCATTTTTTGTGTCTGTATTATTTTGCTCAACATGTTTATGATCCATCCATACTGTGTGTTTATCAGTAGTTTATTCATTTTTGTTGCTGAGAAATATTCCATCATGTGAATATACCACAGTGTTTTTATCCATTCTTCTGTTGAATGATATTTGGGTTGCTTTTAATTGCTGGCTATTAAGAATAAAGATGTTATGAACATTCTTTTTTGTTAATGTATTTATTTTTATTTCTTTCAATAGTTTTTGGAAAACAGGTGGTTTTTGGTTACATGGATAAATTATTTAGTGGTAATTACTGAGATTTTGGTGAGCCCATCACCTGAGCAGTGTACACTATATCCAGTGTGTAGTCTTTTATCCTTTACCCCTACTTCCTCCCAAATCCCCAAAGTCCATTATATCATTCATATGCCTGTGTGTCCTCATAGCTTAGCTCCCACTTATCAATGAGAACATATGATATTTGGTTTTCCATTCCTGAGTTACTTCACTCAGAGTAATAGTCTCCAACTCTATCCAGGTTGCTGTATTTGCCATTATTTCGTTCCTTTATACGGTTGAGTAGAATTCCATGGTGTATATGTACCACACTTTCTTTAGCCACTTGGTCTATGGGCATTTAGCCTGGTTCCATATTTTTGCAATTGCAAATTGTGCTGCTATAAACATGCATGTACAAGTGTCTTTTTCATATAATGACTTCTTTTCCTCTGGGTAGATACCCAGTAGTGGGATCGCTGGATCAAACAGAAGTTCTACTTTTAGTTCTTTAAGAAATCTTTATACTGTTTTCCATAGTGTTTGTACTAGTATACATTTCCACCAGCAGTGTAAAAATGTTCCCTTTTCACCACATCCATGCCAGCATCTATTATTTTTTGATTTTTTAAAATTATGGCCATACTTGCAGGAGTAAGGTGGTATCTCATTGTGGTTTTGATTTGCATTTCCCTGCTAATTAGTGATGTTGAGCATTTTTAAGTATGTTTGTTGGTCATTTGTATATCTTCTTTTGAGAATTTATTAATATCCTTTGCCCACTTTTTGATGGGATTATTTGTTTTTTCTTGCAGAGTTTTTTGAGTTCCCTGAGTCTGGATATTAGTCCTTTGTGAATATTTTCTCCCACTCTGTGGGTTATCTGTTTGCTCTGCTGTAATCAGAGTGCAGAAGTTTTTAGTTTAATTAGGTCCCACGTATTTATTTTTGTTTTTGTTGCATTTGCTTTTGGGTTCTTGGTCATGAACTCTGCCTAAGCCAATGTCTAGAAGATGACTAGATACTGATGTTATCTTCTAGAATTTTTTAGGGTTTTAGGCCTTAGATTTAAGTACTTGATTCATTTTGAGTTGATTTTTTGTATAAGGTGAGAGATGAGGATCCAGTTTCTTTCTTCTACATATGGCTTGCCAATTATCCCAGCACCATTTGTTGAATAGGATGTCCTTTCCCTACTTCATGTTTTTGTTTGCTTTGTCAAAGATCGGTTAGCTGTAAGTATTTGGCTTTATTTCTGGGTTCTTTATTCTGTTCCATTGGTCTATGTGCCTATTTTTATACCAGTACCATGCTGTTTTGGTAACTATAGCCTTATAGTACAGTTTGAAGTCGAGTAATGTGATGCCTCCAGATTTGTTCTTTTTGCTTAGTCTTGCTTTGGCTATGCAGGCTCTTTTTTGGTTCCATATGAATTTTAGGATTGCTTTTTCTAGTTCTGTGAAGAATGATGGTGGTATTTTAATGGGAATTGCATTGAATTTGTAGATTGCTTTTTGGCAGTATGGTAATTTTCACAATATTGATTCTACCTATCCATGAGCATGGAATGTGTTTTCGTTTGTGTGTGTGTGTCATCTGTGATTTATTTCAGCAGTGTTTTGCAGTTTTCCTTGTAGAGGTCTTCTACCTCCTTGGTTTGGTATATTCCTAAGTATTTTATTAATTTTTACAGCTGTTGTAAAAGGGGTTGAATTCTTGATTTGATTCTGAGCTTGGTCGCTATTGGTGTATAGCAGTGCTGCTGATTTGTGTACATTGATTTTGTACCCTGAAACTTTACTGAATTCATTTATCAGATCTAGAAGCTTTTTGGATTATTCTTTAGGGTTTTCCAGGTAATAATCATATCATCACCAAACAATGATAGTGTGACTTCCTCTTTTTTTATTTGGATGCTCTTTATTTTTTTCTCTTGTCTGACAGCCCTGGCAAGGACTTCCAGTACTATGTTGAATAGAAGTGGTGAAAGTGGGCATCCTCATCTTGTTCCAGTTCTCAGGGGAAATGCTTTCCACTTTTCCTGTTCAATACAATGTTGGCTGTGAGTTTGTCATAGATGACTTTTATTACCATGAGGTATGTCCCTTCTATGCCAATTTTGCTTAGGGCTTTAATCATAAAGTGAGGCTGGATTTTGTCGACTGCTTTTTCAGCATCTATTGAGATGATCATATGATTTTGTTTTTAATTCTGTTTGTGTGATGTATCACATTCATTGACTTGCATATATTAAACCATCTCTGCATCCCTTATATGAAACCAACTTGATCTTGGTGGATTATCTCTTTGATATGCTATTGGATTCAGTTAGTTAGTATTTTGTTGATGATTTTTGCATCTATGTTCATCTGGAAAATTGGTCTTTTTTTGTTATGTCCTTTCCTGGTTTTGGAATTAGGGTGATACAGGCTTCATAGAATGATTTAGGGAGGATTCCCTCTTTATCTTTGGGAATAGTTTCAGTAAGATTGGTACCGATTCTACTTTGAATGTCTGATATAACTCAGCTGTGAATCCATGTAGTCCTGGACTTTTTTTTGGCAATTTTTAAATTACTGCTTCAATCTTGTGACTTGTTATTGGTCTGTTCAGAGTTTCTATTTCTTACTGATTTAATCTGAGAGGATTGTGTATTTACAAGAATTTATCCATCTCCCAGATTCTCTAGTTTGTGAGCATAAAGGTGTTCATAGTAGCCTTGAATAATCTGTTGTATTGCTGTGGTATCAATTGCAATATCTCCCGTTTCATTTCTAATTGAGCGAATTTGGATCTTCTCTGTTCTTTGTTAATCTTGCTAGTGGTTTATCAATTTTATTTATCTTTTCAAAGAACCAGCTTTTGGTTTCATTTATCTTTTGTATTGATTTTCTTGTTTCAATTTCATTTGGTTTTCCTCTGATTTTGGTTATTTCTTTTCTTCTACTGGGTTTGGGTTTGGTTTGTTCTTGTTTCTCTGGTTCCTTGAGGTGTGACATTAGATCGTGTATTTGCACTCTTTTAGACTTTGTGATGTATGCATTTAATGCTATGAACTTTCCTCTTAGCACCATTTTTGCTGTGCCCCATAGGTTTTGATAAGTTGTGTCACTACTATTGTTCAGCTCAAAGAATTTTTTAATTTTCATCTTGATTTCATTGTTGACCCAAAGATCATTTAGAGGCAGATTATTTAATTTCCATGTATTTGTATAGTTTTGAAGGTTCCTTTTGGACTTAATTTCCAGTTTTATTCCATTGTGATCTGAGGGTATACTAGATAGGACTCCAATTTTCTTAAATATATTGAGAATTGCTTTGTGGCCTATTATATGGTCTGTCTTGGAGAATGTCCCATGTGTTGATGCAAAGAATGTATATTCTGCAGTCGTTGGGTAGAATGTTCTGTAAATATCTGTTAAGTCTATTTGTTCTAGGGTATAGTTTAAGCCCATTTGTACTTTATTGACTTTCTGTCTTGATCACCTGTCTAGTGTTGTCAGTGGAGTATTAAAGTTCCCAAGTATTATTGTGTTGCCATCTGTCTCATTTCTTAGGTCTAGCAGCAATTGTTTCATAAATTTGGGAGCTCCAGCGTTAGGTGTGTATATATTTAGGGCTGTGATATTTTACTGTTGGACCATTCATTTTATCATTATATAATGACCCTCTTTGTCTTTTTTTAAACCATTTTTGATTTAAAGTCTATTTTGCTTGATATAAGAATAGCTACTGCTGCTCACTATTGGTTGCCATTTCATGGCATGTCCTTTCCATCCCATTTCCTTAAGTTTATGTGAATCCTTAGGTGTTAGGTGAGTGTCTTGAAGACAGAAGATACTTGATTCATGGATTTTTATCCATTATTCCATTCTGTATCTTTTAAGTGGACCATTTAGGTCATTTGCTTCAATGTTCGTATTGAGATGTGAGGTACTGTTCTTTTTATCATGTTAGTTGTTGCCTTAGTACGTTGTTTTTTTGTTTTGTTTTGTTTTGTTTTTTTTCTGTTGTGCTGTTGTTTTATAGGCCCTGTGAGATTCATGCTTTAAGGATGTTCTATTTTGATAGATTTTGAGGTTTTGTTTCAAGATTTAGAACTCCTTTTAGCATTTCTTGTAGTGCTGGCTTAGTAGTGGTGAATTCTCTCAGCATTTGTCTAAAAAATACTTTATCTCTCCTTCATTTATGAAGCTTAGTTTTACTGGATACAAAATCCTTGGCTGACAATTATTTTGTTCCAGGAGGCTGAAGATGGGACCCTAATCCCTTCTGTCTTGTAAGGTTTCTGCTGAGAAGTCTGCTGTTAATCTGATAGGTTTTCCTTTAACGGTTATCTGATGCTTTTGTCTCACAGCTCTAGAGATTCTTTCCTTTGTCTTGACTTTAGATAACCTGATCACTATGTGCCTAGGTGATGATCTTTTTGTGATTAATTTCCCAGGTGTTCTTTGAGTTTGTATTTGGATGTCTAGATCTCTAGCAAGGCCAGGGAAGTTTTCCTCAATTATTCCTTCAAATAAGTTTTCCAAACTTTAAATTTCTCCTCTTCCTCAGGAACATCAATTATTCTTAGGTTTGGCTGTTTAACATAATCACAAACGACTTGGAGGCTTTGTTTATTTTTTGAAATTCTTTTTTATTTGTCTTTGTCTGATTGGGTTAATTGGAAAGCCTCAACTTTGAGCTCTGAAATTCTTTCTTCTACTTGTTCTAGTCTATTGTTGAAACTTTCCACTGCATTTTGTATATCTCTGGGTGTCTTTCATTTCCAGAGGTTGTGGTTATTTTTTTCTTTATAATATCTATTTCGCTGGAGAAATTTTCATCTATATCCTCTGTTGTTTTTTCAATTTCTTTGCATTTTTTTTTTAACCTTTCTCTGGTATCTTCCTGAGTAGCTTGATAATCCACCTTGTTAATTCTTTTTTTTTTTTTTTGAGACAGAGTCTCGCTGTGTCACCCAGGCTGGAGTGCAGTGGCATGATCTCAGCTCAATGCAAGCTCCACCTCCCGGGTTCACGCCATTCTCCTGCCTCAGCCTCCCGAGTAGCTGGGACTACAGGTGCCCGCCACCATGCCTGGCTAATTTTTTGTATTTTTAGTAGAGATGGGGTTGTTAATTCTTTATCTGGCAATTCAGAACTTTCTTCTTGGTTTGGATCCATTGCTTTGGGGAGCTAGTGTGATCTTTTGGGGGTACTATAGAAATCTGTTTTGTCATATTACCAGAATTACTTTTATGGTTCCTTCTCACTTGTGTAGACTAATTCAGTGGAGGGTTCTGAAACTCAATGTCTGTTGTTCAGATTCTCTTGTCCCACATGGTGATCCCTTGATGTGGTACTCTCTGCCTTTCCCTATGGATGGGGCTTGCTGAGAGGTAGACTGTAGTGATAGTTATTGCTCTTCTGAGTCTAACCACCCAGCAGGGCTACCAGGTTTTGGGCTGGTGCTGGAGGATGTCTGCAAAAAGTCCTGTGATGTGATGCATCTTCAGGTCTCCCAGCCATGGATACCACCACCTGCTCTGGTAGAGGTGACAGGGAAGTGAAGTTGACTCTGAGAGTCCTTTGCTGTAGATAGGTTTAGGGTGCTGGCTTTCTTGAATGCTAATTATGCTACTGGTGAAGTTGTCATGTGGACATATTCAGGACCTCTGGTTAGCCAGGATATTGCAGACAGCAGAATTTAAGTATTGTCGTCTCCTTCCTGGGATCAGGGTTGTTCTGTCTTGAGTTGCTATAATGTTCTGAGTTGGTTGGCCTCCAGCCAGAAGGTGGAATTTTCAGGAGAGCACCAGCTATTATAGTTGTAGAAGGCTCTAGGATTGACCTAAGATGACCAGGGTAACTATTTTGGTTTCTCAGGTGATGGGCAGGACCATAAAGCTCCCAGGAGTTTCTATGTTTTGTGTTTGGCTACCAGGGTGGGTAGGGAAATACCATCAGGTGTGGTCAGGGTTAGACAGGTCTGGGCTCAGACCCTCTCCTTGGGCTGTACTTGCTGTGGCCACTGTAGGGGATAGGGAAGTGGTTCTTAGGCCAATGGGGTTATGTTCTAGAGGGGATCTTGGGTGCATCTGCTGTGTCATATCGTTCACCAGGGAAGTAGGGGAAAGCTGGTAGAGAGAGGCCTCACCCAACTGCCATGCAGTTGGTGAGGCTGCTCTCGCTCCCCTTGTCCCCACTGTGTAGACTTTGCTCCAGGTCCTGAGCTACCCTGCTGAAAAACAAGCTTGGCTTTTGGACTTCATCCCTCCCCATCTGCCCAGTCTATTGGCTGCAGCTCCTGTGCTCCTTCCCTCACTTACCTGTATCCATAGTAGCTCCCGCTCATCCCACAGACTTCACTCAAGAAAATTTTTGCGTAGCCAAAACCACTACCAATTTCAGTTGGGAGCTTCCTTTGTCCCACGACCATGAATTAGCTTTCCGAATTTCACTGACTGACTTTCCCAAGGGTTACTGCGAGACATAGTCAGGCATGGCTTTGTGGGGCTTGAGCTGAAGACTGGGAGTACCTTCAAGGTACTTCCTGCTGATACCTCTACTTACATTTCTCACAAATCCTTAACCCATTTCTTCTCTAGGTAAGGTTAAATCTTTCCTGTGATCCGGATTTTCAGATTCTCTGGTAGGGATGTGTGTTTGGCAGTAGGTTTTCCCCATCTCACACTTTGGGAACTCAGCTTTTTGCCTGTTTCAAGGAATTTGCAGTTGCATTCTGGTTCTTTCAAAGGATCTGCGAATTTGTTCAGTTTTCCTGGTACATTCCCGCAGTGGTTCTTGGTGCAAAAGACCATGATGTGAGTCTCCACACTGTTCTGTCTGTCCATGTGGGAGCTACACATTAGCCCTGTCTCCTATCTGCCATCTTCTTCTCCTCAATTTATTTTTTTAATTGACAAATAGAAATTGTATATATTTATCATGTACAACATGATGTTTTGAAATATGTGTACCTTGTGGAATGGTTAAATCAAGCTAAATAATACTTGCATTACCTCACACCCTCACCATTTTTTTGTGGTAAGGACACTTAAAATCTACTCTCTTAGCAATTTTTGAAAATACATTGTTTTTGAAATACGGAAATACATAGTTATTAACTATAGTCACCATGTTGTACAATGTATCTCTTGAAGTTATTTCTCCTATCTAAATGAAAGTTTGTATCCTTTGACCAATGTCTCCTCAATCCTTCGTCCCCCAGAGCCCCTGGTAACCATCTTTCTACTCTTTACTTCAATGACTTCAAGTTTTTTAGATTCCACATACAGGTGAGATCATGTGGTATTTGTCTTTCCATGCCTGGCTTACTTCACTTAACATGTTTTCCAGGTTCATCGATGTTGTCACAAATGACACAATTTTCTCATTTTTAAGGCTGAATAATATTGCATTGTGTGTGTGTATATATATAACATTTTCTTTACACATTCATCTGTTGATGGACACTTAGGTTGATTCCATATGAAAAAAATGGGAATGCATATATCTCTTTGACATACTGATTTCATTTTCTTTGTATATATACCCAGAAATGAAATTTTGGGATCATATAGTGGTTCTATTTTTAATTTCTTAGGATAAGAACCTCCATATTGTTTTCCATAATAGTTGTATTAATTTATGTTTCCGCCAACAGTGTGCAAGAGTTCCCTTTACTCCACATCTTAGGCAACATATATTTTTCATCTTTTTGATAATAGCCATTCTAGCAGGTGTGAGGTGATATCTCATTGTGGTTTTAATTTGCATTTCTCTGATGATTAGTGATATTGAGCATTTTTTCATATAACTGTTGGACAGTTGTATGTCTTCTTTTGAGTAATGTCTATTCAGGTCCTTTGTACATTTTTAAATCTGGTTATTTGTGTGTGTGTGTGTGTGTTTTTTTTTTTGGAAATTTGATTTGTTTGAATTCATTATGTATTTTGGATACTAACCTCTAATAAGATGTATGATTTGTAAATATTTTCTCTCATTCTGTGGGTGTTCTCTTCACTCTGTTGATTTTTTCATTGGCTACGCAGAAGCTTTTTAATTTGATGTAATCCCATTTGTCTATTTTGGGGCAATATTAAAAAAATATTGTCCAGTCCAATGCTATGGAACTTTTCCCCTATGTTCTTTCTTGTTAATTTCATAGTTTCAGGTCTTATGTTTAAGTTTTAAATTCATTTTGATTAGACTTTTGTATGTGGTGTGAGAGAAGGGACTAAGTTTATTCTTCTGTGTGAGAATATTCAGTTTTCCAAGAACCACTTATTTAAGAGATTGTCTTTCCCTGTTGTTTGTTCTTGGTACCTTTGTCAAAAAATCAATTGACCATAAATGTCTGAGTTTATTTCTGGGCTTTTTATCCTGTTCCATTGGTCTATGGATTTATGTGCCCATTTTTATGCCAGTACCATGTTGTTTTGACTACTACAGCTTTGCAGTATACTTTGAAGTCAGGTAGTGTGATGTTTGTTTTGTTTTTGTTTTTTCTCAATATTGCTTTAACTATTTGTGGTGAGCATTCAAGTATAAATGTATTTTTTGTGTATATGTGTATATATATATATATACACACACACACGCTAATTTCCTTTGGGTAAATACCTAAGAGTAGTATTTCTGGGTCATATAGTAGATATAGCTTGAACTTTAGAAAACTTAGTTCAGGAGACCATGTAGTGAGACCCTCGCAAGGTCTGAGAGTCACTGGAGCTACCAGCAGCACCATGGGGCCCTGGGGAGAGCCAGAGCTCCTGATGTGGCGCCCAGAGGTGGTAGCTTCAGAGCCTCCAGTGCCTGTGGGGCTGGAGGTGAAGTTGGGGGCCCTGGTGCTGCTGCTGGTGCTCACCCTCCTCTGCAGCCTGGTGCCCATCTGTGTGCTGCGCCAGCCAGGAGCTAACCATGAAGCCTCAGCTTTCCGCCAGAAAGCGCTGAGCCTAGTAAGCTGTTTTGCGGGGGGCGTCTTTTTGGCCACCTGTCTCCTGGACCTGCTGCCTGACTACTTGGCTGCCATAGATGAGGCCCTGGCAGCCTTGCACGTGACGCTCCAGTTCCCGCTGCAAGAGTTCATCCTGGCCATGGGCTTCTTCCTGGTCCTGGTGATGGAGCAGATCACACTGGCTTACAAGGAGCAGTCAGGGCTGTCACCTTTTGAGGAAACAAGGGCTCTGCTGGGAACAGTGAATGGTGGGCCGCAGCATTGGCATAATGGGCCAGGGGTTCCACAGGCGAGTGGAACCCCAGCAAGCCCCTCAGCCTTGCGTGCCTGTGTACTGGTATTCTCCCTGGCCCTCCACTCTGTGTTTGAGGGACTGGCGGTGGGGCTGCAGCGAGACCGGGCTCGGGCGATGGAGCTGTGCCTGGCTTTGCTGCTCCACAAGGGCATCCTGGCTGTCAGCCTGTCCCTGCGGCTGCTGCAGAGCCACCTTAGGGCACAGGTGGTGGCTAGCTGTGGGATCCTCTTCTCATGCATGACACCTCTAGGCATCGGGCTGGGTGCAGCTCTGGCTGAGTCGGCAGGACCTCTGCACCAGCTGGCTCAGTCTGTGCTAGAGGGCATGGCGTCTGGCACCTTTCTCTATATCACCTTTCTGGAAATCCTGCCCCAGGAGCTGGCCAGTTCTGAACAAAGGATCCTCAAGGTCATCCTGCTCCTAGCAGACTTTGCCCTACTAACTGGCCTGCTCTTCATCCAAATCTAGGGTGCTTCAAGAGAGGGGCAGGGGAGATTGATGATCAGGTGCCCCTGTTCTCCCTTCCCTCCCCCAGTTGTGGGGAATAGGAAGGAATGGGGAAGGGAAGTACTGAGGACCAAAAAATTCTCTGGGAGCTAAAGATAGAGCCTTTGGGGCTATCTGACTAATGAGAGGGAAGTGGGCAGACGAGAGGCTGGCCCCAGTCCCAAGAAACAAGAGATGGTCAAGTTGCTAGAGACATGATCAGGGGACATTAGGATTGGGGAAGACACTTGACTGCTAGAAGCAGAAGTTGGACACTATACATAAGGACAGGCTCACATGGGAGGCTGGAGGTGGGCACCCAGCTGCTGTGGGACAGCTATGTAGAGGTCATAAACCTAGAGTCAGTGTCCTGTTGGTCCTAGCCCATTTCAGCACCCTGCCACTTGGAGTGGACCCCTCCTACTTTTCTTAGCGCCTGCCCTCATATCTATCTCCCTCTTCCCGTCTCCCAGGGGACTAGTGCCAAATGGTCTCTCCCTGCCAATTTTGGTATCTTCTCTGGCCTCTCCAGTCCTGCTTACTCCTCTATTTTTAAAGTGCCGAGCAAATCCCCTTCCTCTTTCTCAAAGCACAGTTATGTGGCACTGAGCCCTACCCGGCACCTCAGTGAAGGGGTCCTGCTTGCTCTTTATTTTGGTCCTGGATCCTGGGGTGGGGCAGAAATATTTTCTGGGCTGGGGTAGGAGGAAGGTTGCTGCAGCCACCTACTGCTACTGTACCCTAGGAATATGGGGACATGGACATGGTGTCCCATGCCCAGATGATAAACACTGAGCTGCCAAAACATTTTTTTAAATACACCCGAGGAGCCCAAGGGGGAAGGGCAATGCCTACCCCCAGCGTTATTTTTGGGGAGGGAGGGCTGTGCATAGGGCCATATTCTTTAGAATCTATTTTATTAACTGACCTGTTTTGGGACCTGTTACCCAAATAAAAGATGTTTCTAGACAAAAAAAAAAAGAAAACTTAGTTCAGTCATTTGCAGTTCCACCAACAATGTTTGAGAGTTTTGGTTGCTTCACATACTCCCAAAACACTTGATTTATCTGCCTTTTTTATTTCGGACATTCTAGAGGGGATGAAGTAGTATCTTTTTGTGACTTTAATTTTCATTTTCCCTGAAGATTGACATTGTTAAACACCTTTTTAGGTGCTTATTGGCCATTCTTATATGTCCTTTTATAATATATCTGCTTGAGTCTTTTGCCCATTTTTAATGGGATTGTTATCTTTTTAATATTAACTTGCAGGAGCTCTTTATAGTGGCTGGATATGACTATGTCATATACAGGTATAGATTTTGATATTCGTGTCTCAGTTGGTCATGGTAATGTGAAACCTAAATCTTGCAGAGTGTAAAAATGACTTGCTAGCAGGGGGCAGCAATAAAAGCAAGTATGTTTCATTCTTTTCAAGTTTTTCTGGAAAAGTAATTTTTGAAGTAGAAAGGGAAGACAATTTAGTTCCTAGATACACAAGGATTACAACAAAAGTAGTTTAACTTCTCTAAACCTCGGTTTATCATTTGTAAAATATATTTAAAGTCCCTTTGAGTTTCAAAAAGTGACAGAGTTGTTCTGAAGCAGGGAGTCATCAAATTGGTATTAGCATCGGATGTCATAGATCGGATGTCATAGACTGCATGTGAGTATGATGCTGCCATTCAACTTTACTACCCAGACATTGTTACTCTTATTTTGGTTTTACAGATTCAAAATGCAGATTCTTCATGCAATGTCGTTTTTCTGAACAAGCATGCAGAAAACCCTTCGTTAAAACACTTCTGGGGACTTTTAAACCTAACTATTGTCCAGTATTTTAACTTAACTTTCTATTTTGCCCTAGGGGAGAACAGTTAGGGTGAAAAAGTGAAATGGTTTCTGCCTTCATTGGGTCCAGGCACTAGTTGCCCCTGGGATGATAAAGCTTGACCCTCAGTCACTAAGGATTTCCCAAGGGAAACCCATCACTGAAACTTACCAGTAGCATGCACTTCTGCCTGCACCTCAGTAAAGGCTGGAAATATAACTCCCCTAACACTCCTGGATTCTTTTCTGTGCTTGACAATGGCCCCCAAGGGAGATTCTTGTGAGACAGTGCCTGTCCAGAGAGAAAGGATGATGTAATTAGAGCCCTGGACAAGGAAATATAGGACTTTAGGTCCCCTTATTTTCTACTACAAAGAGTAACTCAGCTAAAGACGTCGGGACTCACTGTTATGGTCAGAAGGGGCTGGGGATAAAGCAGATTTCAGAGGATGGTGAGGAGAATTGAAAATTATTATAAACCAGTGTAGCAGGGTCATCTGTGGAGATTTCAAAGTCTGCCTTATTCTTGCTGCAGTAGGAGATAGGAAAGATAGGAGAATACTTTTTATTTCCATGCCCCACTCTGGCAAGAAGAGTCAATACTGTGTTTTAAAACCTAGGTTCTTCTAAGCTCCATCTCCAGAAAAGAAAACAGCTAATGTCTGTGTTTTACGTGGCCCAGAAAGAAACTCCTTGGCCAGGACTTTGCTGGGACTGTTAGGCCTCTAGTGGAATAGAGCTTGAGCTTCCCAAAGGAGAGGGGATGTAGAGAGGCTGAGGCTCAGACAAAAATTGATAAATGGCTCTTTAATCACATTTTCTGGACTTTATAAATTCCAGATCACATGACTGAGATCAGATTTTCTATTGGCCTTAGCCCGATGCTTTGGGTTTACAAAAATATCATATTAGTCATACAACCAGTTTTAATTGGTTACACAAATAATTCTGAAGTGGCTAGGATTGAGATCTACTCTCTATGGAAGATGCTTCAGTTCTGGGGCTAGCTCTGGCCATGTATTCTTTCTAACAGGATATCAATAGCCATAGTCACTCCATTTCTCAGAGAGAGAGAGAGAGAGAGGAGAGAGAGAGTTGTGCCCCATCTGTGGGTGCTGCTTGGATTCATGTTGATGGTGTTAATAATAATCTTTTCAAATTGCACAGTTGGTCTTGTTAAAGAAAAAATTATCCTGACACTTGTTAAAATAGTAAGGAAGAATTTATTCAGGGCTATTGTGATAGATGGCAAGACTATTACAATAGGGGAGAGATTGGGTTCAATTTCAAATACCCGTTGAGCGTACTAATCAAAAAATTCAAAATCAGAAATGCTTTGAAATCCAAAACTTTCTGAATTCCAACAGAATGCCACAAGTAGAAAATCACACAACTGACCTCATGTTATGGGTTGCAGTCAAAACATAGTCAAAACTTTTCTTTATGTATAAAATTAAAATATTATTATATAAAATTACCTCAGGCTGTGTATATAAGGTATATATGAAACATAAATTAATTTCATGTTTAGACTCGGGGTCCCATCCCCAAGATATTTCATTATATATATTCAAATATTCCAAAGTCTGCAAAAATCTGAAATTTGAAACATTTCTGGTTCTAAGCATTTTGGTTCAGCAGATACAGCAAAGAGATCTGGGAAATTATAGCCAATGAGAAGAATGAGGAAGTCAATAGATGAAAAACTATTAACAGAGACATCCAGGGTAGGGGAATCCTTGCTAAACTAATTTCACCGGATTCTTGCTGATGGCAGGTCAAGGATTTATACATCAAAGGTTGAGGATGATAAACTTGAGCAGATATTGAGGATAATCAGATACACAGGGTAGAGATTCACTCTAATCTAGTAGGATTCTTTCTAAAACTGGTACAGGCAGGCCCAAGGACAAGACCTAGTAAAAACGATGGCTCTAAGCAGGGTAAGTTAGGAATTAAAATTGTGGAAAGAACTGTTAATGCCAAATTTGAATAATTGAAGCTTACTCATTTAGCATTGGAACAAGGGAATCATGTGATCAGATATGTTTTTCAAGAAGAAAAAGGGATAAGGTAGAGATGGATTGGAATGAAAAAAAAAATGGGATCAGAAGGCTATAGAGATAGGCCAAATGAGTGATAAGGACTTTTTAAATAGTGAGAGTAGCAATGGAGAAAATGATATAAGAGAAATACTTAACAGGTAAGATTGGCAGGAAGTCGACTGTGTGGAAAGTAAGAGATAGGGAAAATTATAAAATGATCAAAGGTTTATTGAGGAAGGAAAAAAGCATTGTCAGTTTATAGTCCTGCCAAAGAAAGACGTTTACTCTCTGGTTAGTCTAGTTCTAGCCCCATCTCTCAGCTGGGCATTTTTCACTTTCCCTGATAGAAAGCATTATGCATTGAAAAGGCCTCCATTGCTTATTTATTCTCATGTCCAGAGACTTTGTCCACATCCAATGTAGAAAAGACCAGCTGGCAAGACTAGATAAAGACTTCAGATAACTTTATCCATTTCTCTGCATTTATCTGCTCACATAAGTGGCCTAGGAGAAATTCAGGATTTATTCCTACTGTTTTTCATTTCATTTAGGTCTCAGATATACAAAGCCTAGAAATCCAGTGTGGTAGGAGCATCTACACACAGTTCTAATATTTTAATTTACATTTTCATTTGGAGTCAGCTTTATTAGAATCAAACAGTCATTCAGTTTCCATTGAAAGACGTAATAGTATCTCAGAAGACTCTATTAAACTCCCCTTATAGTAATCACAAGAATCACAAATAGTTTCCCTGTGCCCTGGGGGCATTTGGATGTCATTAGTAATAAAGATCCTTATCTAATTTTGTTCTAGTTTATCCCAAAGCAAAGGATCTTTGTCTCTGTATATAGTTAAATGTTGCCCACACTTATATAGACATGTTTCTACATTGACCAGAAATGTAAATTACGACCTTCTATTACCCATTGACCTTCCCTGGAGTTAAGTATTAAATGTTCTGAAAGAAAGTTTATCAATAAAATGTTGCTCACTAATCCTCTAAAGGAAGGTAAATCTACTGGAGAATGAGAAAGAGAAAATCACCGACTGAAGCTATTATTGACTAATTAGTTCAAGTAAAATCCCCCAACCTTCCATAGTTTTGAAAATGTAAATAGGAAATGCTCTTGACTTACTTTGTGTGCAACAATCATCAAATACATCAAATTGACCCCTAAGTCCTACTAACCCAATCCCAATATCCTGTGCCAATGTCCCTACTTTATGGTATCTGTATGCATCTCAGTATAAGTGCATACACAGTGCCAATATCCTGTGCCAATGTCCTTGCTTTATGGTATGACAACATATTCCAAGCTTATCTGACACAATTCATGCCCCAGATATAGAATTAGCAATTTTTCCAAATAACCCTTTTCTTTGTAATGGGAAATGATATGTAGAGACCACAATTTCAGTGGTAGAAACACTTGTTGATATTATATTAGACTTCATTTACATGCCTTTTTGTACAGAGCTAGAAAACAACCATATGAACCACATCGTTTTGAACCATATGAAACTGCCTTTTCTATAAATCAAAAATGACGAAGTATCAGCAGTTTCATGTGGTCTGACCTCATATTTTTAAGAGAAAAATATATCATGAGAATATTTAATTCAAATTTGGATTCATGGGGTTTTTATTTAATGTATTTGATTTTTATTTGTATTTTCTTTTACTTTCACTGAAAATCTTGGTTTCTAGCAATTTTAATATAATTACTAATTTCTTTTATCCTACTATTGGTTTCAGAATATAAATACCAATATTATAATTGTCCATTCAATTAGAAAATAGTTTCTTCAATAAATAAATTGCAGCTGAGCACAGTGGTTCATGCCTGTAATCCCAGCACTTTGGGAGGCCAAAGTGGGCGGATCACCTGAGGTCAGGAGTTTGAGCCAGCCTGGTGGACATGGCGAAACCCCATCTCTACTAAAAATACAAAAATTAGCCGGACACGGTGGCACATGCCTGTAATCCCAGCTATTCGGGAGGCTGAGGCATGAGAATCACTTGAACCTGGGAGGTGGAGGTTGCAGTGAGCCTAGATTGCACCACTGCACTCCAGCCTGGGAGACAAGAACAAAACTCAGTCTCAAAATTAAAAATAAATAAATAAATTGCAAGTAAAAATAGAAAAGAGTCAAAAACCTAAGGACTAAAAGGTACTCAAAAGACACATTGACTAAATGTAATCTATGGCTTTTATTTGGATCTTGATTTGAACAAAGCAATTGCATTTTTAAAAAATCATGGATTTTTTAAACATCAACTAGTAATTTTAATGACATTAAATGTTATAATTAACCTTTTTAGGAATTAATATATTATACTTTTGTTACAAAATGTAGATTCTTATCAAATAGGATACATTCTGAAGTATTTTAGGATGAAATAATATGATGTTTACTTCAAAACAATCCAATAGGGAACTATTAGAAGGTAAATGGGTAGAGATTTAGATGAAATTGGCCATATGTTGAAAATTGTTGAAGCCAGGCAATAGGTTTATGAAAGATTATAAACTTCTCTTTTGAGTATGTTGAAAAACTTTCATAATATAAAATATTTTTTTTAAGTGTCTACTAATAGGAACATTAATAATAGTGAGTGATGTTGAAGATGCATATAAAAGGTTTGAATAAGAGTGTTTAATAAAATGGAAGCAGAAAATATAAAGCATTATATTTGCATATAATACTGTTTAAAATGTGCATTTTTATCTAAGTTAATACATTGAATATTATCATATACTTTTTTTTTTTTTGAGACGGAGTTTCACTCCTGTTGCCCAGGCAATGGCACGATCTCAGCTCACTGCAACCTTTGCCTCCCAGGTTCAAGCAATTCTCCTGCCTCATCCTCCCAAGTAGCTGGTACTACAGGAATGCGCCACTATGCTCGACTAATTTTGTATTTTTAATAGACACGAGGTTTCACCATGTTGGTCAGGCTGGTCCCAAACTCCTGACCTCAGGTGATCCACTTGCCTTGGCTGGGATTACAGGCGTGAGCCACCATGCCCAGCCCTGAATATTATCATATACTTTGAAAATGTTATCTACATGATAGGGATTAGATATATAATAGATAGATTAGATAGATAGATAGATAGATAGATAGATAGATAGATAGATAGATAGATAGATATGTAGATATGGTTAATGACCACATATATTTTAGGCAGGACATTTTACTTTAGGTCCAAAAAGGTTTTCTGTTAGGTAGTCCCTGCTTATTGCATTCAGAAGATTATTTGTGGCTTTCAGTGAAAGAAAATTCAACAAATGTTTATGGACCATATTTGATGCATACAGCTGTTTGCTAAACTATTGGGTAGGATATGAATTCATTTATTTAAAAGGTTTATAAAATAAGACAACATTGCATAATATGGGCATAGGTGACGGAGAGAGGAAGAAAAGAAAGAACAGATAATTTTGGAAAATAAATCAAAAAATGAGCTTAGTAAAAAACTACACATTACAAACTCCTAAACCATTGTTCTATATGGGTTTCAAATTTAATTTTAAGTTTTCTAGTCATAAAAATGAAAAGTCAATCTTGATCTCTTGTTATTTGGTTTAGTGCTGCTATAAAGGAATAGCTGAGGCTGAGTAATTTATAAAGAAAAGATTATGGCTTACAGTTCTGTGAGCTGTACAAAAAAGCACAACAGTGACATCTGCATCTGGTGAGGGCCTCAGGCTGTTTCCACTCCTGGCAGAAAGTGAAGGGGGAGCTGCAGGTGCAGAGATCACATGGAAAAAGAGGAAGCAAGAGAGATGGGGGAGACTCCAGGTTCTCTTTAACAACTCACTCTTGTGGGAACTAATCCATTTCCCCAAGAACCCAGAACTTACTACCTAGAGACTGACACTAAGCCGTGTATGAGGGTTGCATCTCCATGTCCCAGATATCTTCCACTAGGCTCCACCTCCAAACACCGCCACACTGGGGGATCAAATTTCAACACGAGCTTTGGAGGAGTCAAATATCTAAACCATAGCAATCAGCTTCTCAACTCATGCAAACCACAAAATAAAACTAAGCCACATGCTATGGAGAAGCACAGCAATTCCTGATATTGAAAGAAGAAAGATTCTGAAGATACAACTTATCCGTAGCTAAAAGGTTTCAGGTTTAATAAAGGAAGTGATGCAAAGAGGAAGATGGTGGTCTTCATTTGTCATCATTTTTTAGATTAGAAAACCAAGAGGTGATATCTGTTCATATTACATTGCAAGCCTCTGTGGTTGAAAGCAACAGAAAGCAACTTGCCATTAGTCAAATCAACCTAGGGTGATGAAACATTGTAAATACTATATATAGGAATATTAAATCGGAAAAAAAAAAAAAAAAAAAAAAAACTACCAGATCTCATGAGAACTGGTACAAGGAACTGAAAATCTGTAAGAGAATGACTCTTTTCTGACACTAGGAAAATGGGATTGTTTTCTCTATCCCTGAAAAACTGAATTAGTTCTGTCTCAGGGCTCTTATGGGCTCTTGGTGACTCTGCAGCTCTCTTTTCTGAAAACCAGCTTTTTCTGCTTCAAATGTCTCATTTCCTTGTGTCTTTGGCTTTGCATTGTTTTGACTTTAGCTCAGCAACTTCTAGCTAATTAGTTCACTGTAAGAGGATCAAATAGCTATGGGAGGGAGGTTGTGTGAGTGTGTGAAAGTGATTTCTAGAGGAAGAGGGGGCAATGGGCTGGCAAACTTTTTTCCACTATGCATTGTCATTCCAAAGTCATGATATGTATTTAAAATTTCGACCTCTAACTGAAATGAGGCAGAGAGTTTGTATGTAATCCAGAAAAATCAGAAACTAATTCAGAGGGCCAGAATAAACTAGGGACTATGAGCAGAGGGAAGAACAATATTTCTTCTGAGTTCTGTCTTGCTAGCATAGCAAACACATTTGTTGATAAAAGACATTTTTTTTCAATAAAATGCCAAAAGTAATAAATGAAAAAACTCTTCCCAGTACCTCTATTAAGTAACTTTGGCAGTCAAGAAAAGGCAATTTAGACGAGATTTTTTAAAAGTCCTTAACTACAAAAAAAAAAAAAAAAACCTTTATATAAGGTTAATATAAAAAGACTGATCCAGACAGTTAAAAAGGAAAACCATGCCTTTTAAGGAGTATGCTTACCACATTGCAGAAGGAACTTATTTCTGTGAAACTTCGGTGTCTAATTATTTCCCTGATAATTATATTTTATTGGAATTAATAAAGGTTTCTTTTTATAAGACCATGTTAAAAGTGTATTTTTTCCAAAATAGAGGCCAATATATGGCACATATGATTATATGATATGGTTAATATCCACTATCTGGTTAGTTCAGTTAATGATAAAAACAACTTGATCATTGTCAAAATAATGATTATGTCACCAATGACCATTTTCTTCAGCCTGAGACAAAAGCAAATAAAATGAATGTTTCAACTATCAACAGTTAACTTTGGGAACCAGATCTTTATGCCTCCTGATGTGATATGATAAAAAGTATGTAGCACACCTATGGAATTCTTACAACAAAATATTTAACAGACCCATAGATCTTATTTCTAGTTTCCAGGAAATACAGAAGATAGAAGAACAAATTACTCAAATCACCATGATGAAACAGATACAGATGCTCCTAGACTTATGATGGAGTTATGTGCCAATAAACCCACTGTAAACTGAAAATGCATTTAATACACCTAACCTACTGAACTTCATAGCTTACCTTAAACATGCTGAGAACACTTACATTAGCCTACAGTTGGGTAAATTCATCTATCACAAAGCCTGTTTTATAATAAAGTGTTGAATGTCTCAGGTAATTTATTGAATACTGTATTGAATGTGAAAAACAGAATGTCTTACTGCTGCTGCCCAGCACGGCAAGAGAGTATTGCACATACCATAGCATATCCCTAGCCCAGGAAAAGACCAAAATTCAAAACTGCAAGTACAGTTTCTACTGAATGTGTATTGCTTTCACACCATTGTAAAGTCAAAAAAAAGTCCAACCATTGTAAGTTGGGAACCATCAGTACTTACAGAAGGTGGGATGTTTTAAGGATAACTGACCTGGTATTTTTTAACACGTCAGTGTCATGGAAAAAGAGTCTATGACAGCTATGGTAGATTAAAAGTATCTAGAGATCTCACAAATAAATAGAATGTGTAATCCTTGTTTAAACAACTTTAGAAGACATTTTGGGAATAGTCAGAAAAACATGAGTATGGACCAAGTGTTAGATGATATTGGGAAATAGTTACTTTTTAAAAGGGTGATATTGATAATGATATTATGGTTATGTAGGAGTATGTCTTCTTTAGAACTGTAAAGTGAATCATTTTGAAATGAAATGTCAAGAAGTCTATAATTTATTTTGAAATGTTTTAGTGAAAAATAGGTGATAAAAATATGACAAAATATTAAAAATTGTTAACTCTAGAGTTTGGATATGTGATCATTATGCTATTTTCAATAAGTTTGAACATTTTCATTGTAAAGAATTCTTTAAAAGAATCCAAAATTTTATAAGCTATTAAATCCTAATTAGAAAATCAGATAAGAAAATATTGAGATCAGATAAATGCAGAGACTATTAGTTTCATTTTCATTCTTTCTGTCAATGAACCTATAATCTTTCATATTGTTGAGTAAGCTCATTACAAATAGCTTACTATTTGTAATGTAATAGTAAGAACATTACGAATAGCTCTGGGTTCATATTCTTTCCTTTCTTCATCAGTGTGCATTACTTTTTTACTCGAAATTCCACTTTCATTAAATATTTTATCTTCAACTTCACAAAAATGGAAGGGAAAACATGGCAGATATCCTAAAATCTGTTAAAGTTAGTGTTCTGTGAACATAAATGTGCATTATTATTTTGTTTACTGAAGCACTCGACCATGTCATTGGTGGTTTTACAATCTGAAAATAAGCATTTTGGAAAGAAATCCTGGTTGAATTCATGGAATTCTTATTCAGTTCTATTGCAAGGAGGCTTCTGAGACTTGAGTTCAAGGCTTTCATATCTTGTTATTATCATAGCTTTCTGGTCACAGGTTTTCCTGATGGCAGTTTGACTGAGTTGCCCACTTTCCATCGTTGATATAATTTGGTCCATGTTTTTAATAGAATGGAAGTCATTTGGAAATTGTTATGTGAGATACTACCTTGATGCAACAGTGACCTCTAAGTAGCATGCATGCTCTGTCAGAGACCATAAAACAGAAAGACTTATGGACCAAATTAAAATATGCAAATCACACAATTTATTGAAACAATTGAAAACACACAGTGAGGAGCAAGGGGCAAGAGGCGGAGTAGGTTCACACACACAAGTGGGTAGAAGAATCACACTGGTTGAATCCTGGGGTCAGCAATGGTCTTGTCTCTCTCTGCTTATCAGCCTTTCCTACTGATGGTGTGCTTGTAAGACCAGAACTGAGGTCCAAACAAGAAGAAGCAGAGACAGAAGGGGCCCCAGGCTAATGGCACAAAATTGCGCTATTGCAGAGATGCGTGGACAAGTGCACCTACCTGGCCATAGCTATAGCTTGCCAGTAAACTTGCTAAATAGTCGTGTTTTATTTGCATTTCTAGGTAGAGCACATGTGGGGCCTGTATGGAACTGTACTTCCCAATGGATGATCAGTTTAGGAAATGACATAGCTGTCAGCTATGTATAATGATTATGACTTGGTCCTTCTATTCCTTTCTATCTCTCAGCAGACACTTGTTTTTTTCCCCATTATATATTGCATTTATTCCATCCTTAACATATCTTATAGGTTACTAATTACTCCATAGTCAACACACCTTTGGAATTCTGCCTGTGTCTCTCAAGTGATTTGCTTACTCATTATCTGAAGTTAACATAGTCATACAGGTTTTGCTGCTATCTTCAAGCTACTAGCCTATGACTATTGTGCTTGACACTTCTAATGAGTTTCAGTCATCTCATTTGTTTGACTGTGATACCCCTAATGGATGGCTGAACCTATCTAAACTTAAATTTCCACATCTGTAAAATGAAGTAGAGGTAGGAAATTCTGGAGACTCAAACGTTTTGTCAACTATCAACCTTGTGTAATTCTCATGAGGTTTAATAATGTAGAAAACGTAAGAGTAAAAAGTCTCTGTTTTCCACATTGGTGAATTAGTTGTGAATATAGAGGATGTTACACTTATCACTTTACATTAAGTAATGTTTGTCTTCATGGCAATGATATCTTCCATTGCACCAAACTGACTGTTAAAATGCTTTGAGTTAGGCCGGGCGCGGTGGCTCAAGCCTGTAATCCCAGCACTTTGGGAGGCCGAGACGGGTGGATCACGAGGTCAGGAGATCGAGACCATCCTGGCTAACACAGTGAAACCCCATCTCTACTAAAAAATACAAAAAAATAGCCGGGCGAGGTGACGGGCGCCTGTAGTCCCAGCTACTCGGGAGGCTGAGGCAGGAGAATGGCGTGAACCCGGGAGGCGGAGCTTGCAGTGAGCTGAGATCCGGCCACTGCACTCCAGCCTGGGTGACAGAGCAAGACTCCGTCTCAAAAAAAAAAAAAAAATGCTTTGAGTTACATTATGTTGGTTGATGCCCAAAGTAACCTTATAAGGTAAATTACAGAAGACAATGATGCCACTTTACAACTAAGGACATTAACAAGCGAGATTAAACAGTATTGCCCCAAGAGCCACATGTGATAATTTCAGGACACTCACTGGACCATGTCCTCACAAATAAATATCTGTTACAAGGGGAACTAATTCACAGCTGGTTCTATTTTTCACATTCATTTTCTGGCCCTGATTCACATTCACCAAACAAACATCCAACCTAGAACTTTATTATTGGTTGAATACTCAATATAGTCAGGCCATCCAGGATGCCAGGATACTATCTATCTAAACACAATTTTCAGTCAATATTACTACACAGAATCCTAATAAACTATAAGTTCCATGGAAAAAGATATCAAATCTGTGGAATTTATTATTTTACCCTCAGTGATTTGCACCATGCCTGGCGCATTGTTAGTATTAAAAGGGCACTTTGTTGAATAAAATGAATTAATTATAGATACAATAATGAGTAAAATAAAACAAAGCCTGACACAGAAGGCAAGATTTGACCTTTTAAAAGCGTATCTGGCATGTCAACATAGAAACTAAGCTATTCTGTAGTGGGGTGTCTGATGTTTTCTTCCCATCAGACTTGAACTCCCTTTTCACTATCTGCTTGGTTGAGGAGGGTCTCTTATGGCTATCCTGGTACCTAGAGGTGGTTGTTTCTGTTCAGGACTGGCATATCCTGCCACGACCTGAAGAGTGATAAGTGACAGTGATAAGTGACATCTGGTGCCATGACTACGAAGATCTTGAGACTCTGAAGTGTAGCCAAAACCCATGGTGCTCCAAGCCAATGTGGAGAGAACATCTTGATCTCTTTTTGGAATCTTATTTTTCTGTATAGCAACCAAATGCCATAAAAACTCACAGATACAGCTCCTTTATAATAGTTTTCCACATTCCCCAGAATACATGATATGGCTAAACCAGAATATACCTTTGATTTTTTCAAATGCCATGCTGTTCTCAAAACCCCTCCTCTGTCCAAGCTTCTTAGGGATTCAACTCTTCTTTTGGCAAAAGTTCTCTCCCTTGACTCTGCTTTCTCTTCTATACTTAGATTTCTAGCCCCTCATTCCGTCGGTTCTTAAGCTTACATCCTTGTAGGGGAAATAATGGAAGCCTTCTTCTTTTATTCCCTCCTCTACTTTTTCTCCTACCCACAAATAGCCCACTCATCACAATAATTTGGAAAAATTGTTCATGCTTTTGACTGATCAATAGCAAAAGACAGCAAAAAAAAAAAAAAAAAAATTCTGGCAGCAGTGCAAATTAATACAACTGCTTTGGAAAACCGTTTGGCAGTATCTAATTAAAGGAATGTATGCACACCCTAAGACCCAGCAATTCCACTCACGGGTAGATGCACAAGAGAAATGTATACATATATTCACCAAAAGACATATGCAAGGATATGATAATGCTATTTGTAATATCCTCAATCAGAAAACTACCCAAATGTCCTTCAACAGTAAACTAGTAAATAAGCCATGATATATTTGAACAATAGAATAGTATGCAGCAATGAGAATGAATAATTTGCAACTACATACAAAAATATAGATTATTTTCACAAATTGTTGAGGGACATAAGCCAGGCACAAAAGAGTACATACTGTATTAGTCCACTTATATAAAATTAAAAAGGAGACAAAACTAACACATGTGGTTAGAAGTTAGTATACAGGGTACCTTTGTGGAGAGGGTTGTGACTAGAAGAGACAGTTCCACGTCCCTTGGAGGCCCTGGGAGTTCTAATGATGTTCAATTTCTTTATCTTGTGCAGGTTACAAAGGTATGTTCAGTTTTTAAAAACCTTAGATGTGGCCGGGCACAGTGACTCATGCCTGTAATCTCAGCACCTTGGGAAGCTGAGGCGGGCAGATCATGAGGTCAGGAGTTTGAGACCAGCCTGGCCAATATGGTGAAACCCCATCTCTACTAAAAATACAAAAAAATTAGCCAGGCATGGTGGTGCGCGCCTGTAGTCCCAGCTATGCAGGAGGCTGAGGCAGGAGAATCATTTGAATCCGGAAGGTAGAAGTTGCAGTGAGCCAAGATTGTGCCACTGCACTCCCACCTGGGTGATAGAGTGAGACTCCATCTCAAAACAAACAAACTGGCAAAAAAAAAAAAAAAAATAGATATGCATTATGATTTGTGCACTATTTGTATGTATATTGTACATCAATAAACAGTTTAAGAAGACAAAAGAAAGCCAAACAAAAACAAATTTTATTCTGAATGAGAAAATATAGGACAGTAGATACGCCAGAGAGTAAATAGCAAATAACATTGAAATGGATGGAAGTGAAGAAGCGAGCCATAATTTTTTAACATAAATATGATGTGTGATATCTTTGACCTTGAAAAATAATGAAATACTTCTTTCACACCTCCTTAGCTGGCACCTCCTTTCTCATCTCTAATTACATTGGATGTAAATGCTAGCGTCAACCACATGAGAATCTTTTTTTTTTTTTTTCCTGCCTCAGGTTTATTTGTACAAATAGCACAGGAGGACCCCAGCCCCATGCAGAGGGCAGCCCAGAGGTGGGGGTAGGGGGTCGCACCAGTCCTTCTGTCCTCACATTGGCAGACAGAGATACCTACTCTGTAGCCTTTGTAGTGGCCTGGGCACCTTTGGGAGCCTGAGCTGGAATTGAAGCTGGAGCTGCAGCCTGGGCCTTGGTTTGATCCTTGGCCTTGGCCTTGGCCTTTGGCCGGCACAGCCGGAGCCCCTTGGCAATGCGAGCACGAGCACGCTTCCCAAGCTTGGGGTGGGCAATGTAGGCAAGTCGATCAAGCTTGCGGCTGACACCCTTTGGGATCTTGGGCTTAATCTCCTTGGGCTTTACGAGGGCCTTGACAGCCTCGGCACGTGCACTCATGGCCTCGGCATTGTTGGCCTGCATCTTCTTTAGGCCCTTCTTGTTGTGCTTCTTGGCAAAGCGCATGTTCCTCAGGAACTTGGGGTCCACCCCCTTAAGAGATTCGTATCTTTGTGATCGGGGTTTCTTGATACCATTTCTGTGCCATTTTCGGGACTGGTTGTGTGTGGTGTGGTTCTTGGACTTGGCCATGTCTGCACCTTTAGCCGCGGCTCCCGAAGCACCTAGAACCGGAAGAGCACATGAGAATCTTAATGTATTTTTATCAACATTGCTATGAGCAAAAGATGCTAGTAGTTGTTTTCAAATATACACATATATACACATAAGTGCAAATCATAGGAAAATGGACAAAATCAAAGTTCTACCAAGATTGCCTATTATTAGTTACTGACTTTTTCTGATAGAAAGAAAAAAATTGTGATTGTCCAGTCTCCCTGAGGATTTCTTTGTCTAATTTCTGATAGGGAAGTATCAAAGTGTGAATTCATTTAATATATAAGACATCATAAAAGCAAAATAATCCAACACAAAGTACAATGACATTTTCTTTCTTTGTATTTATTTTGCTGCTTTGGCCTATCATCTGCTTGATGTGCTAACAAGGAAAAGAGGGAGAAGCAAGGAGAGCAGCTGATGTAGAAAGGAAGACTGTCCTAGGATACTCAGGATTCCAGTGTTCTCTAGCTTACTACACTATTTTATGAAGAATAAGACAATATAGTCAAGACTTCTGCAAGAAAGATTAGACTACCCGCGTATAACCACAGAAGTCAAAGACAGGGCTGGTGAAGCTAAAAAGATTTTCTTAAAGTTTCCTAGTATTGACATACTTTGGTACTACAACTGTTAACTGTTAATCTTGAAAGGACCTTAGAGGAAAGGGTCCCAGTGTCTATGTTACACTGTTGAAGAAACAAAATAGTTTACCTCAGTGTTGCAATGTGTTTTTAGGGAAATGTGTCACCTATGAAAAATAGTGTCAACATCTTGCACAAATTTTACCCATGTGGCATATGAATTTCTGCAAGCATTCCAAAATCAATGACATATACCTACATATATCTTAGGCAAATATTAGCAGTTAGATATAATGTACAGACTAAAGTATTAGTCTGATTTGAATCAAAAATACATTCAGTTTCCTGGAAATAAAAGGTAGACATAACCAAACACAGTACAGCCCTCTTATACTTATCTTGTGGAAGTTTACAGATGATTAAGAAATGACTCTAAATATATATTTGTTTCTAGGGAACATGACTATCTGCTAGCATTTCTTTGGTGTTATTGAACAGATTGGTTAATGATACTTTATTTCTCCTCAAATGAAAGTCCCCCCCCCAAGAAGTCATTTATTTTCTGTTAGAAAAGTTCAATGATTTCCTTGTGCCTTACTGGACAAACCACTCTGGTGTGCTCTATCGAACAATTCTTTTTAGCTGGAGCAGAGCCTTTGTAGTTGACTCTTCTGATGGACCTTGTTTTTAGCCTCAACCTGAAATATGGGTCACCATCCTCCACCTTTGCTACAAGAGACAGAAACTGCCATGAAAATAAATTATAACATCAGCACATCATGCACTGACTGGTATCACTGTTTATTTAGAAGCCAACCAACTTATCTTTCCTGAGGTGATGTAACAAGGGGCAAAGTGTATGGGCTTTGAAGTCAGAAGAGTGAGATTGAGACTTGGATCAGCTGCTTATTGCCTAAAGAAGGGAACTTCACTTCCCTAAAATGTCAACTTCTTTAAGTATGAAATGAATGAGGAATATTAGGAATAATATCAACAGTGCAGAGTAGAGTAGTTGTGAGAATTCAATTATAACTATATGAAGAAGGGCTTTGTAAGTACAAAAGCACAAAACATAATAAAATGGTTGAGCAGACACTATTGTAATCCTGTATAGTCCTTTGACCCACCTCTGAGTTCACCTGCAGCTGTTTCTGTGCATGAACCCTACCTCAAGCACCTGTGACTCTGCTTCTCTGCTTGAGAGCTTTCTCTGGCACCACAGGAGCCTGCTTAAGTGTACATGGATGCAAGTGGAAGTTGTAGAAAGTTAACACCCCTCAGGACAACCCTCAAACAATAGGGAATCAGAGTTGGTAGATAAATGCCTTAGTCTCCCCATCACTCTCTAGGAAGATTCTGGAGTGTATTTCATGTAGTTTCCCTGAGGGTTCTCATGATTTTGTATGTCAACTTGACTGGGCTAAGGGATACCCAGATAGCTGTAAAACATTATTTCTGCATATATCTATGAGAGTGTTCCTAGAAGGGATTAGCATTTGCATCAGTAGACTGAGTAAAGAAGACCACCTCATCAATTTGGGCAGGCATCATCTAATCCCTTGAGGGCCTGAATAGAACAAAAAGGTAGAAGAATGCTAACATGCTCTCTCTTCTTGAGCTGGGACTCCCATCTTCTATTTTCTCCTGCCGTCAGACATAGGAGTTCCTGGTTCTCAGGCCTTGGGACTAGTGATGGGAGTTATACTGTCAGCTTTCCTAGTCCTTCCTTCGGCTTGCAAATAGTGAAACTTCTCAGTCTCCATCATTTCATAAGCTAACTACTATAATAAATATCTCTCTGCCTCCTCTCTCTCTCTGTATATATACACACACACACGCACGTGCATGCACACACATACACACACACACACATAAGGGTACATATATATAGATTCTATTTCTCTGGAGAACCCTGACTAATACAGTTCCCATCAGGATTGCTTCAGTTGCCCATTGCAATAACCTGTTCTTTAATGCACCCTCTATTGGCTTTTCTCCTCACTGTCTTGCTTCCCACTCTTTATCACTCATGTGGCTGTGGATCACCTCCTAAACAAAATACATGCTCCCAGGTCCTTATCTTGATGTCTATTTTGGGTAGGGGGAGGAGCAAATTAAGATAGTGGTAGTGGTTCTTGAATGTGCCTGAGTGAGTTAATCCCTCCATGTCCCCATTCACAACCTTGAAACCAAGGGGGAAATCTTTCTCAGCTCATATTTCTGAGTGAAGTGTATGTTGCTTCTCTTTATTGTCTAAAGGGTCAAGATGCTTCAGCAACTGAAGTGATTACAGGATGTATCTTTTGACTGCAGTGAGGCTTGAGAGACCAATTGTAAAAACTCAACTGAGGAATGAGACTTGTGATGAGTCTATCATTTTGCTGAATGTGTTAAATGTATTTTTTGCAGATTATTTGTGAATTGTTCAAATTGTATGTTTGTACTAAACAATGACTCATCTACTCAATTCTTGTATTTTTTCAACAAATAGTATAGAATGTTTTCCCTATATTAGACACAGTACTAGGCACCAAGGACGTATTAGTAAAAACAGCATACATGGATCATAGTTTCATGTTCTTTCAGAATTTAGATTCTATTAGAAGAGACAGACTATATATCACCAATTAGATAACCCCCTTTTAAATTATAATTATGATAAATGCCATGAAATAGAATATATACATTCAGTGGGGCTTCTGAAATCTAGAGACCAAACACTATGCGAACCAACAAGATATAGAATTATCGATACATTCTTAGCCTTCTTGAAGTGATTAACATACCTTATACCTATATAGTTTTATTTACCACTTTGTCTCACAGTGGAAGAATATCATGCTGTGTTATTTCTATTTTGTTACTCTCAACAGCATAATGACTGTCAATGCTATTAACTGGTTCCATAGAAACTTTACTGCTGCCTATAGTAGCAGAGTGAATTATTGACAGGGTTAATCTTCTCCCAAATAATTTAGCCTTTCTGCAATTTACAGCAATAAGTTTCTCAAGTGTGTATTTACTACAAAACCATCCATTTTTGGCTTTTATAAAAGCTGTAGGAGACATTTGTTACCTTGTCCTGTCACACTATGTAGTGTTAAATAGGGATGGTTTAATGTCATAAAATATAGTGGGGAAGACTGCTGAGACTTGAATATAATCAATTTGCTCCAATTCTAGTTTAGGTGAAAATTTATTGCTAAATTGCCTTTTTAAGAGCTGCTTTGGTTATTTAATATTGATCTCAAAATGATTAAGAAATGGAACACTATTGATTTTTAAATGAAAAAAGTCCTTATAATGACAATAAGAACCAGATTGCAAAAATTTTAGGTGATAGAAGTAGATTTTAATAGTCTCCATCAGTTCCTAGAGTTGAATTTGCAAGCTATATAGTTCTTTTGCTTAGGTTGGAAAGTCCAACAAGATAAAAAAAAAAAAAAAAGTCCAGTTTGCTAACTGTAGAACAAAAGACATGTTGTACAAATGTTGATATACTAAAAAATCATGAAATAGAGCTATATTTGACTATGGCCAGCAAGGATTTAGATCTAAAGTCATTACCTCATCACTAAATCTTAGAAAGCTTCTTGGGCCTGGTAGCAGGCATACAATAACACATGTTAATTGTTGTTTCCTGAATTATTTTCTGGTCATGCCCCTGTCCTGATTTTCCTTGAGTTACAGTAGCCTACATAGTCCTTGATGTTTTAAAGTCATTTCATATCACCTAGGAAGTAAGATCAAATCAGAAATTGTGACAGATATCTTTTTGATTTGGGATCAAAAATAATTTTCTAGAGGACAAATGTATTTCATCAATAAAGTAATTAAACTGTTTCAGATGAAAATCTTTCTAGAAGTTTCCTTGCCTTTCTATTCTCAAAGAAGTAGGTTTGTAGGTTTTCAGGATCATTTTTGGCATTTCTGCTCTTTTTCAGATAAAGACCCTCTTCTTAAGGAGCATGTTTGTACAACACTCCAAACAACTGTGCTTATCTATTTCCCCTATAAAAGCCTCTTCACTCCATGACTAAGAACTCTTGAATGGGCTGTTGTGTTCTACTTTCATTTTTGCCTTACATAAATGCTGGTTTTTATCCTTTGGAACAAGTACATGAATGTTTTCTCTTCTTTCTTACCTATCATCTTCTCTCCCTCTAGCTGTCATTCAGGGCTAGATTTTTAAAAAACATTCCAGCGCTAGCCAATTACACAATTCCTTATCCTTCACTAGACTCTTAACTTATAACAAATTCCACAACCACCATAGAAATGAAATGAAAAGAAATCTATATAAAAATTGTTCTCATCATTTTATAATTCAATTCCCATTCCTTTGTATGATTTCTGTAACACTTGCTGAATTCTAAAAGTAATTTTTTTCCAAAGAGGCCATTGGTTTAAAACAAATCTTTGTTTGCTATACACTCCTAAATGTTAATACCAGTTGTAAACTCCACCAGTAGAAATTTAATTTAAATTTAAAATGATGACTTTTCTTGAGTTACATCATCTCTGTACAGGTATATGCATTAATATGCCATCTATATTCAACTTACTTTATATAGATGGGTGACTATAAATAAGGTAAAGATAGAAGCTCAGAAAAGAAAGTCAAAATAAAATAAGAATTTTATAATCTAATTTTGCTTAATTTATACAAAGGTATGAATTCAATCTTCAGCTTCTACCTGAGGTAAACAGTATTTACACCAAACCTTTGAGCCATGTGTTGTGTTAGCTATAAAGGGTTTGAAAGAGAAAGAAAAGTAAATAGACTGCAGGCTTTTTTTTCTCTGCAACACATTCAATGTTCTAGTTTCAGAGGACAACAGCAGTAGTAATCTCTGCAATTGCTAATCAACATTGCATCACCAGGTCTCACATCTTGGCCATCCATTATTACTTATACAAATAGTGTGCTTTTGGCTTAGTTTTTATTCTTAAGTGTTTTAAGTTGGAAAGCAAAGTACATCTGACCTTATTCAAAAGTATTTGAAGAGGAAAAAGGTGGAACAAGAACAGAACCTTGCAGTGATTGTCCCCCCCTGCAGGAACACCAAATTGAAGAACTATCATCACAAAAAACTATCAACACAAAAAAACACCTTCATAAGAACAAAATATCAGGTGAGTGATGACAATGCCTGGTTTTAATATTAAGGAAAGAGTCACTAAAGAAGGTAGGAAAGACATGATTGAATTGCCTACATCACTCGTCTACCATTCCCTGGCAGTAGCCTTGAGGCATGGGAAGAAAACCCGTGCACTTGTGGAAAGGAGAGTGTAGTGATTGTGGGACTTCGCATTGGAACTCAGTGCTGCTCTGTCACAGCAGAAAGCAACATGGGGCAAAACTCAGCCACAGCTCACGAAGGGAACATTTAGACCAGCCCTAGCCAAAGGAGAATCATCCATCCCAGTAATTGGAACCTGAATTCTGGCAAACCTCACCACCATGGACTATAGTGCTCTCGGCCTCTGAATAAACTTGAAACGCAGTCCAACCTACAAGGCCTGCAATTCCTGAGCAAGTCCTGGTACTGTGCTGGACTCGTAGCCAGTGGACTTAGGGTACAGATGACCTGCTGAGATACCAGCTGGACCACCAAGAGAGTGTTTGCATTACACCTACCCCAATCCCCAACAGCTCTGCGAGAGATTCTTCTCTTCCATTTGAGGAGAGAAGAGGAAAGAGTAAAGGGGACTTTCTCTTGCAACTTGGATACCAGCTCAGCCACAGTAGGATAGGGCACCAGGCAGATTCCCGAGGTCCCCATTCCAAGCCCTAGCTCCTTGACAACATTTTTAGATACACCATGGGCCAGAAGGGAACCTGCTGCCTTGAAGGGAAGGACCCAGTTCTGGCAGAATTCATCACTTGTTAAATAAAGAGCCCTTGGGCCCTGAGGAAACATCAGTGGTAGCTGGGCAGTATTCATTGTGGGCCTTGGGTGAGACCCAGAGCCTTGCTGGCATCAAGGGTGACCCAGCACATTCCCAGCTATGGTGGCCACTGGGTGAGATGCCTTTTGTTTGAGGAAAAAAGAGGGAAGAGTAAAAGGGACTCTGTCTTGCAGCTTGTGTACCAGCTTGGCTACAGTTGGGTAGAGCACCAAGCAGACTCCTGGGGTCTCCGATTCCAGGGCTTGGCTCCTGGACAGTATTTCTGGACCTTCCCTGCGCTAGAGAGGAGCCCAATACCCAGAAGAGAGAGACCCAGACCTGGTGGCATTCACCACAGGCTGACTGAGGAGCCCTTGGGACCTGAATGAACATTGATGGTAGCCAGGCAGTACTTTCCATGGGCATGGAGGGGGTGGTAGTAGCCACAGGGAGAAAATCCTTCTGCTTGAGGAAAGGAGAGGGAAGACTGGGAAGGACCTTGTCTTGAAGCTTACATGCCACTTCAGCCACAGTGGAGTGGAATAGAGCACCAAGTAGAGTCCTAAGTTCCTTAACTCCAGGCCCTGGCTTCCAGATGGCATTTCTGGACTCCCCCTTGGCCCAAGGGAAGCTCACCATCCTGAAGGAAAGAACACAAACCTGGCTAGCTTTGCCACCTGTGGATTGTACAGCCCTTGGGCCTGGAGAGAACATCAGCAGTAGCCAGGCAGTGGTTACCATGGGCCTTGGGCAAGACCTAGTGCTGTGCTGGTTTGAGGTCTAACCCAGTGCAGTCCCAGTGGTGATGGCCACAAGGGTGCTTGGGTCACTCCACCCTAGGTCCAGGAGGCTTACCACAGAGAGAGAATCCATTTGTTTGGGAAAAAGTAAGAGAACAACAAGAGTATCTAGCTGGTAATCCGGAGAATTATTCCAGATCTTATCCAAGACCACCCAGGCGGTACCTCCATGAGTCTGCAAGAACCACAGCATCACTGAGCTTGCAAAGTTGGCTTAGATCACAACACCCAAGCACCTTCTAATACCTGGAAAGTCTTCCAAGGAAGAATGGGTACAAACAAGCCCAGACTGAAAAGACTAAAATAAACACCTAACTCTTCAATGCCCAGACAACAAACATCCACAAACATTAAGACTAACCAGGAAGCCCTCACTAAATAAACTAAATAAGGTACCAGAGACTAATGCCAGAGTGACAGAGATATGCGACCTTTCAGACAGCGAATTCAAAATAGCTGTGTTGAGGAAGCTCAATGAAAATCAAGAGAACACAGACAAAACAAATTCAAATGAAGAGATTTGAAATAATTAAAAAGAATCAAGCAGAAATTCTGGAGCTGAAAAATTCAATTTGCCCACTGAAGACTGCATCAGGATCTCTGAACAAAATTATTGATCAAGCAGAGGAAAGAATTAGAGAGCTTGAAGACAGGCTATTTGAAAATACAGTCAGAGGAGACACAAGAAAAAAAGAATAGAAAAGAGTGAAACATGCCTACAAGATCTAGAAAACAGCCTCAAAAGGGCAAATCTAAGAGTTATTGGCCTTAAAGAGCAGGTAGAGAAAGAGATAGGGGTAGAAAGTTTATTCAAAGGGATAACAAAAGAGAACTTCCCAAACCTAGAGAAAGATAACAATATACAAGTACAAGAAGGTTATATAACACCAAACACATTTAACCCAAAGACGACTACCTCCAGGTATTTAATAATTGAACTTCCAAAGGTCAACAATAAAGGATTCTAAGAGCAGCAACAGAAAATAAATGAATAACATAAAATAGAGCTCCAATACGGCTGGCAGCTGTCTTCTCAGTGGCAACCTTACAGGCCAGAAGAGAGTGGCATGATGTATTTAAAGTGCTAAAGGAAAAATAAACTGTTACCCTAGAATAGTATATCTGGTGGAAATACCCTTCAAACATGCAGGAGCTCCAATACGTCTGGCAGCAAATTTTTTAGTGGAAATCTTGCAGGCCAGGAGAGAGTGGCATGACATATTTAAAGGGCTGAAGGAGAAAAGCTTTCATCCTAAAATAGTATATTCAGTGAAAATATTCTTCAAACATGAAGAAGAAATAAAGACTTTCTCAGACAAGCAAAAGCTGAGGGATTTCATCAGCACTAGGGCTGTCCTACAAGAAATGCTAAAGGGAGTTCTTCAATCTGAAAGAAAAGGACTTTGATGGGCAATAAGAAGTCACCTAAAGGCACAAAACTCACTCACTGGAAACGGTACGAACACACACACAAAATACCCACAAAATATTATAACACTATAATTGTGGCATATAAACTACTCATATCTTGAGTATAAAGACTAAAAGATGAGCCTATCAAAAATAATAATTACAGCAACTTTTCAAGACATAGTATAGTAAAATATAAATGGAAACAACAAAATGTTAAAACAAGGGGAATGAAGTTAAGTGTAGAGTTTTCTCTTTGCTTGTTTGTTTCTGCAATCAGGGTTATCATCAGTTAAAATGAGATATTATTGGCAAGCCTCACAGTAATCTCAAATTAGAAAACCTACAATAAATACACAAAAAATTAAAAGCAAGAAATTAAAACATACCACCTGAGAAAATCACAAGTATTTGAAGAGGTACTTTATTATTTGAGGTTTCATATCTTATTGTCACCTTTTTGTGGTTTATATGTATTAGCAAATTCCTGTAGCTCTAAGTCCTAGACTGTATTCATATGCCTAATATCATTCCATTCACATCATGTTCAATAAATACTAGTTTAAAATTTCAATAGCGATGATGATGAATATAATTCTAAGTGATGGCTGATGTAATAGCAATCATTTTACTTCTTTAATATTCTCTTCTTTGAGCCTCCTTCTTTATCACCATATGTTACAGTGAAACCTTTCCAAGTTAGTATGACATTACACATTTTATTAAGTGGATTCTGAGTTAAAGGACACACTGATAAAGATTGCAGATGAGAGGAATCATAACAAAGCCAGGAGATTATTTAAATGAATGTTATGATTAGGAAGTACATTGATAAGGACATCAGAATTTGAGAGATAGGAGATCAACAAAACCTACTATAGAAACGTTATCAATTTGAATAACAGGAAGCTTTTTTTTTATTTTAATGATCATTATAGAGTAAGAATCTAAAAGAGTTGGAAGGGAAGAAATCTAAGCAATTCTCATTTTCATCCTATTGTGTCTCAAGGGCATGAGAAATATAGCAGTATCTGAAGCCAGGGTTCAGAGAAGATATTAATCAGTCCCTGAAGCTGCTACTCCCAGATCCTGGTAACTGGAGGCCCAGCAGGTCAGCCTAGCACTCTGAGGCCCAACATCACCACTGTAGAGAATGGCTGTGCTCCAAATCATTCTCACCATTGTGAGAATCATTCCACCTTTTTCCTGTGGAATCATTATTTTTTGTTTGTATGTTTTGCTCAGATAAAATGTTTTACTTCATGGGAGGACATTTTGCCTAGGACTGATTCATCATCAGTGAGAATGGCAGTGATTTCTGTGTTTTGGAAACTCAGACAAGAATCAAATGCTTTCAAATTCCAGAGAATCATATTTTTCTCTTCTTTTTATGGTACCTAATCACAACTTCTGGATAAGTGTGTGTATGTGTGCAGTGGTGGGCAGTTTGAACTTGTGAGGGGAGAGAAGAGTGTAGGGAACTGAGGAAAGAAGACTCCTCAAGTACATGCTGCTGGTGTACCACCTATTACTCCTTCAAAGCCTCTTAGTGCTGAATTTCTAACGGCCAGCACCTGAATTTCTTTGCCTGAGAAATTTCTCGGGTCTTTACAGACTGCTTTGTTCACCTTTAGAAAAAACTTCAAGTGCCCTGGAGTCATCCTCACCCCTACCACATGCTAGATATATGTCCTTCTATGACAAATAGGAGTTGGACCAATTCCTCAGGTAGAATACCTCTGAGCTGTCTACACCATCTCCTGGAGTTTCTAGTGGCCTTATGCTCCAGTTTTATGAAAGTTTTGGTCTTTGTAATAGCATAATAACAGCAAAATAACAGGGAAAACTTTCAGAAAGGTAAGAAATAACTATTATCTGCAAATACCTACTTAACGACCCAAAAAAATCAACTGAAAACCTTTTAGAATTCAAGAGTTCCATAAAATGTCAGGATAAAGATAAATACGCAGAAATAAATCACTTGCATGCTTACCAGAAAATACTATTAAAGTTAAAAGATTAAATCAATAATAGCATCAAATATTATAAAATCTAAAAGGCACAATTCTAACCAGAAAATGCAGAGTCTCTGTGCATAAGACAAAATTTATCAAAAAAAAGAAAATATTTGGAGAAAAAATGGAGTAATATACCATATAGCTGAAAGAGAACATTATTTAGAGATTGCATTCCTTACCAAATTTATTTAAAGTTTTAACACAATTTCATTCAAAATTCCTGTCTTTTTAAATTGACACAATTATTTTAAAGTTTAGCCAAAAGAGCAAATAGGCAATAACAATTGAAATATAAGAAAATTCTCAAGATTTCACAACTTACCACAAAGCTACAGTAATCACGGTAATACTGTCAAAAGGATAGACACATAGATCAATGGACTAGAATAGAAAGCCCAGAAGTAGTCACACAAAACTATGCTTAATTACGAACATCACATGTTCTCACTCCTAAGTGGGAGTTGAACAATGAGAACACATGGACACAGGACGGGGAACATCACACACTGGGCCCTGTTGGGGGGTCGGGGGATAGAGGAGGCATAGCATTAGGAGAAATATCTAATGTAGATGACGGGTTGATGGGTGCACCAAACCACCATGACACGTGTATACCTATGTAACAAACCTGCACGTTCTGCACATGTATCCTAGAACTGAAAATATAATAAAAAATATGATTGAGTATTTAATTGAAAGTTTTATTGCAATAATTATAGATTCACTATAGTTTTAAGAAATAATAGAAATAAATCTCTCATACCCTTCACCTAGTTTCTCCCAATAGTAAAATTTTACAAAACTATAGCAAAATATCAAAACCAGAATCCATCAATCCTATTCAGATTTCCCTAGTTTTACTTGTATTCATGTATGTGTGTGTATGTGTATTTAGTTCTATACAATGTAATCACATGTAGGTTCCTGTATCTATCACCACATTAAGATCCAGAATAGTTCCATCACCAAAGCATCCCTTTTGTTTGCCTTTCTATAACCACAGTTACCACTTTCCTGATGCCACCAACCACCCTGTTCCTAAACCTGGCAGCCACTAACCTGTCACTATTTCCATAACGTTGTCATTTCAAGAGGATCACATAAATGAACTTTTCAATATGTAATCTTTTGTGATTGGCTTTTTTGAACCCCAGGAAATGGTGTAGAATGAATGGACAGTTCAGAGGCATTCCACCTAAGAAACTGGGGTAGTTACATTTCAACTCCTGTCCATCATATAGAGGCCTATATTGGCATGTGGTTCAGGGCACTTAAAGCTTTTTTTCACTGGAGATTTGTCCAAGTTGTTGAGTGTATCAAGTTGGTTTATTTTTGTTACTGAGTAGTATTCCATGGCATGGATACATCCCCATGTGTTTAACTATTTACCTGTTGGACCACATTCAGGCTGATCCCAGTTTTTGGTTCTTATGAATGAAGCTACTATGAACATTCTTGTACAGATTTTTGTTGTAAACATAAGTTTCATTTCTCTGGGATAAATCCCAAGAGTGCAATTGCTAGTTTGCATATTGACTATATATTTATATTTTAATTACATCTTTAGCTTTATAAAAAACTGCCAAACACTTTTTGGGAGTGGTTGTACCATTTTACAGTCATTCCCACCAGTAATGTGCAGGTGATCCAGTTTCTTCTCATCTTTATCAACATTCAGTGTTGTCTCTATTTTTTATTTTAGCCATTATAATGAATGCAGAGTGATATGTTATTTTGCATTTTAGATCATTTGGATAACTTGGCTTTAATTTGCGTTGATGGATGCTGATGTGGAATATCTTTATGTGTTAATTAACCACCTGTATGCCCTCTGTAATGAAATGTCTCTTCAAGTCTTTTGATCATTTTCTAATTGGAATTTTTTGAATTTATACTGTTCAGTTTTATGAGCTCTTTATATATTCTAAATACTAGTCGCTTGTCACATATGTGGCTTGGAAATATTTTCTCCCAGTCTGTAGCTTGTCTTTCCATCCTGTTCATGTGGACTTTCACAGAGCAAAAGTTTTTAATTTTGATGAAGTCCAGTTTATCAATGTTTTCTCTTATTGGTTGTGATTTTGATGTCAAGTCTAAGAACTTTTTGCCTAGCCTTAAATCCTAAGATTTTATCCAGTGTTTTTTCTAAAACTTTTATAGATTGACATTTTACATTTAAATCCATTGATCTATATTGAGTTAATTTTTGTGTAAGATATGAGATTTATGTCGAGGCTTTTGAAAAGGCTCTCCTTCCTCTATTGAATTGCTTTTGCATCTTCGCCAAAAATCAGTTGAGCATATCTGTATGGGTCTATTTCTGTGCGAACTATTCTGTTTCATTTATGTATTTCTCTCTCCCTTCACCAATATCACATTATCTTGATGAATGTAGCTATATAGTAAGCTTTAGTATATGGCAGAGTGATTCATCCCACTTTATTCTTCTTTGTCAAGATTGTTTTACCTATTCTAGGGTGTGCACCTTCCACATAACTTTAGTATAAGCTTGTCTATGTCTACAATAAACTTTGCTGACATTTTTATAGGGTTTGCATTAAGCTTATAGATCAATATAGGGAGAATTTACATCTTTACTCATGTAAATTTATTGATGTTGATTGATGTTGAGTCCTTCAATCAAAGAACATGGTATATCTCTCCATTTATTTAGGTCTTATTTGATTTACCTTATCAGCATTTTCTAATGTAAAGCATACAGACCCTGGATATGTTTTGTTAAGTGTATACCTAAGAATTGTATTTTCTTTAAGCAACTGTAAGTGGTGTGTTGTATTTTTAATTTTAGTTTCCTCACACTCATTGTGAGTATATGAAATGCAATTGACTTTTATGTTGATTTTGTATCTTGCAACCTTGCTTAATTTGTTTATTAGTTTTAGGAGTTTTCTGGTAGATTCCTTGGGATCTCTACACAGACAATCATGTCGTCTACAAATATCAATAGCTTATCTTCTTTTCCAGTCTGCATTCCCTTTATTTCTTTTCTTGCATGTTTCAATGACTAGATCTTTCAGTGCTATGCTGAATTAGAGTGGTGAGAATAGATATGCTTGCCTTGTTTCTAATCTTAGGGGAAAAGCAATTAGTCTTTCACCATTAAGTATGATGTTAGCTATAGGTTTCCTATAGATGCTTTTTATGAAGTTAAGGTAATTTCTCCCTATTTCTAACTTACTGAGAATATTTGTCATGAATGTGGATTTTTTTCAAATAATTTCCTGTGTCAATTGGCATGACTATTCTTATTTAGCCTGTTGATATGGTGGATTCCACTGACTGGTTTTTAATATTGAACCAGCTTTATATACCTGCAATAAATCCCATTTGGTCATTGTATAGATTCTTTTTATGAATTGTTGGATTTTATTTGTTTTAATATTTTGTTGAGGCTTTTTGCATCTAAGTTTATGAGATATATTGGTCTACAGATTACTTCTTTTGCATTATCATTGTCTGGTTTTGGTAGTAGTGTAACACTGTTCTCATAAAATGAGTTTGGAAGGAGTTAGGACATGTTTCCGCCTTTTCTATTTTCAGGAAGAGATTGTGTAAAATTAGTGTTGATTCTTATTTATGTGTTTGCTAAAAATCTCTAGTAAAACCATCTTTGCCTAGAGAGCTCTCCTTCTGGAACTTTTTAATTATAAGTTTACTTTATTTAATGGTTATAAGGCTACTCAGCTGATTTGTTTCATCTTGATTGAGTTTTGGTGATTTGTGATCTTCAAAAAATTAATCCAGTTGTTGTAAAATGTATAAGCATAAAGTTATGCATAGAGTTTTCTTTTAATGGCTAAAAGATATGTAGTGTTAGCTCTTGTTACATCCTTGATGTTGGTGATTTGCATTTTCTCTCTTTTTATCATTGTCAGTATTTTCTATGATTTGAATGTTTGTGTCCCCTGTCAATTCATACCTTGAAACCTAATCACCAATGTGATGGTAATAAGAGGTGGGAAGGGACTTGAACTAGATGATGAACAGAAGATTCTCCAGCATCACTCCCTCCGCAAAAATACAATAAGAAACAATTCAAAGACAAGAATACCACCTTACATTCTGCAGAACTCAGGAAAGAAGCAGAGCAACTCCCTGAGCTCACAGAATTGAGAGAAGCCATCATCAGTAATAGAAATGGTCATGTCACACTGCACTTTCCCCTGCCCCAAGCCAGCATAATGCCACTCCCAGAGAACTTCCCTAGACCTATTGTTTCTTTGGTAAGAGGAGGGAATTGAAGGAGAATGTTCAATCTCCCCATGAATCTGGGAGTCTTTGTGGGAAGCTCACTCTGGTTCTATCACACAGAAAGTATTTGGAGTGCCCGGGATGATTGGGGACAAAAAAAGCAGGGATCTGATTGTAGTGACTAGCATGCAGATATTGGTGGCTACTCTGAGCTCTGATAATCAGGAAGACCACATTTAAGCAACTGGCTGGAGCCATAGTGTTTCAGAGAACACAATACTCGAGAAACCTGAATCCCTGGGCTAGATTTTAAACAAATTCCAGGTGCTTGTGTGGAGCCTTCCCCTAGCCCCTAACAACTAAAATGTCAGGATTAAGTTCCAGTGGGCACTTAAGTATTCTCCAGACTGGGAAACAATGGCAGGGCAGGGAACTACTTCCAGTTCTGACTATAAGTCCTCTCCAGAATGGGAAGAAATAACAGGCCAGTATTTAAGTTCCCAAACTAAGTAGTAAAGGTCTACCACCACCAGGAACACCTGCAAAATCTAGAAGAGGTGGTTGTCTTCTTAACTAAGTAGACAATATTGTGAAGGTGGAAGAATTGCTAAAATTCAAGGAAATATGACACCACCAAAAGAGACCAAGCTCCAACAATGGATCCAAAAAAATTGAAGATCTATGAAATGTCAGACAGGAAATTCAGAATTATCCTCTAAAAGGAGTTTGGGGAATCACAAGAAAATATGGATAGGAAACCAAATAAAATTTGGAAAATGATTCAGAAACAAAAATAAATATTTGACAAATAAATAGAAATAATTAAGTCATAGAATTAATAATTGAACTGAAAAACTCATTAGAAAATTTCAACAGATGATTTTCTCAAACAGAATGAAGAATTAGCAAGCTTGAAGACAAAACATATAAAATTAGTCAATCAGAGGAGAAAAAAAAGATACAGAAAACTAAAGAAAGCCTATGAGAATTATGGGATACCATCAAGTAAACTAACCTCTGCATAATAGGATTTCCAAAGGAGATGACAGAGAAAAAGGCCCATAAAGCATATACAAAGAAATAACAGCTGAAAATTTCCCAAATCTAAAGAAAGATTACACCATCCGAGCACAGAAAGGCCAAAGGTCACTAATCAAATTAAACCCAAAGAAGAAATCCTCAAGGCATATTATAATCAAATTAGCAAAAATCAAAGGCAAAGAAAGAATACAGAAACCAGCAAGAGTGAAGAAACAGAACACATTTGACAGAGTCAAAATGTGAATTTTAGTGGATTTCTCAGCAGAAACCCTACAGGTCAAGAGAGAGGGATGTTATATTCAAAATACTGCAGGAAAAAAAGAAAACAAACTCAAACTTCCAAACAAGAATAGTAACCAGCAAAGCTATTCTTCTAACATGAAGGAAGGTAAGGATTTTTCCAGACAAACAAAAGCTGAAGGAATTAATCAACACTGGACTTCTCTTAACAAGAAATGAGGAAATCCTTCAGTCTGAAAGAAGTGGACACGAATGTGTACCAACAACAACAATAACAACAAAGACATATGAAGGTATAAAACTCACTGGGAAAAGAAAGACAACAGACAAATTCAGAATACTCTACAGCTGGGGTTGGAGCAAGATGGCAAAAGAGAGGCCTCCACCAATCATCCTCCCCACAGGAACAGCAAATTTAACAACTCTCTAGAAAAGAAACAAAGCACCTTAATAAGAACCAAAAATTAGGCACCAGCTCAGTCACAGTGGGAGTCGGGTAAAGCACCAAGCCAGTGTTCAGAGTCCCTGTTTCCATGCCTTGGCTCTTAGAGAGCATTTCTGGACCTGCCCTGGCCCAAGGAAAACACACTTTCCTGGAGGTTGAGTCTCAGGGCTGGCAACAATCAACATAAGCTTACTGAAGAGCCTCTGGACTTTAAGAGAACATCGGTGGTAGCCTGGAAGTACTTCCCATCGGCCTGTGGTGGTGGTGGCCATGGAGAGAGGTTTCTTTAACTGTGGAAGAAAGAGTGAGAAGGACTTTGTCTCATGGTTTGAGTGCCAGCTTAGCCATAGTAGAATAGAGCACTAGGTAAATTCCAAAGGTTCCGGACTCCAGGTCCTGGCTCCTGGATGGCATCTCTGAATCTGCCTAAAGCCTGCTGGAACTTACTACGCTAAAGGGAAAGACAGAAGCCTGACTATCTTTGCCACCTGCTGATTGTAGAGTGCTAGGGCCTTGAGAGCACATAGGCTGTAGCCAGGTTGTAGTAACAGCAGGCCTTGGGGGAAACCCAGTGCTGTGCTGGCCTCATATCTAACCCAGTTCAGTACCATTCATGGTGACCACAGGGGTGTTTATTTCACCCCACCCCCTATTCTAGGTGGCTCAACAAAGAGAGATAGAGACTATTTGTTTGGGAGAAAGTAAGATAACAACAAGAGTATCTGCCTGGTAATCCAGAGAATTATTCCAGATCTTATCCAAGACCTCCAAGGTGGTACCTCCATGAGTCTGTAAGAACCACAGCATTACTGGGCTTGGGGTGCCCCCAATGCAGTTATGGCTTAGATCACAATATCCAAGTGTCTTCAAATACATGGAAAGTCTTCCAAAGAAGGACAGGTACAAACAAGCCCAGAATGAAAAGACTAAAATAAATATCTAACTCTTCAACGCCCAGACATCCACAAGCATCAAGACCAATCAGGAAAACATGACCTTATCAAACAATTAAGTCACCAGGTACTAATCCCATATAAACAGAGATACGTTACCTTTCAGACAGAGAATTCAAAATAGCTGTTTTTAAGGAAGATCAATGAAATTCAAGGTAACACAGAGTAGGATTTCAGAATTCTATAATATAAATTTAACAAAGAGATTGAAATAATTTAAAAGAATCAAGGAGAAATTCTGGAGCTGAAAAATGCAATTGGCATCAGGGTCTCTCAAGATAAGAACTGATCAAGCAGAAGAAAGAATTAGTGAGCTTGAAGACATACTATTTAAAAATACACAGTCAGAAGAGACTAAAGAAAAAAGAATGAAGCATGCCTACAAGATCTAGAAAATAACTTCAAAAAGGCAAATCTAAGAGGTATTAACCTTATAGAGGAGGTAGAGAAAGAGATACAGGTAGAAAGTTTATTCAAAGGGACAATAACAGAGAACTTTTCAAACCTAGAGAAAGATACCAATATTCAGGTACAAAATGGTTATAGAACATCAAGCAGATTTAACCCAAAGAAGACTACCTCAGGGCGTTTAATAATCAAACTCCCAAATGTTAAGGATAAAGAAAAGATCCTAATAGCAGCAAGGGGGGGGGAAAAAAGTAACATACAGTGGAGCTCCAATACATCTTGCAGCAGATTCAGTGGAAACCTTACAGACCAGGAGAGGGTGGCATGACATATTTAAAGTGCTGAAGGAGAAAACAAACAAACAAACAAAAAACTTTTACACTGGAATAGTGTATCTGTTTAAAAAAAAAAAAAAAGAAATAAAGAAAGAAAAAGAAAAAATCTTTCGAACATAAAGGAGAAACAACAGCTGGGGCATTTCATCAATACTAGACCTGTCCTACAAGAAATGAATAAAGATTGAAGAGAGTTCTTCAATCTGAAAAAAAGGATGTTAATGAGCAGTAGGAAATCATCTGAAAGTACGAAATTCACTGGTAATAATAAGTACACAGAAAAACACAGAATATCATAACACTGTTATTGTGGTGTATAAACTACTTCTTATCTCAGGAAACAGACTAAAAGATGAACCAATAAAAAATAATAAGTACAACAACTTTTCAAGACAGTGACAGTACAATAAGATATAGAGACAACAAAAAGTTTAAAAGTCAAGTGATGAAGTTAAAATATAGAGTTTCCATCAGCTTTCTTTTTGCTTCCTTGTTTGTTTTTGTAATCAGTGTTAAGTTGTCATCAGTTTAAAAGAGTGGGATATATGATAATATTTACAACAAGCCTCATGGAAACCTCAAATAAAAAACATACAACAGATATGCAAAAAATAAAAAGCAAGAATTTAAAACATACCACCAGAGAAAATCATCTTCCCTAAAAGGAAGATAGAAAGGAAGAAAAGAAGACTACAAAACTACAAGAACACGAATAATGGTAGAAGCAAGTCTGCACCTATCAATAATAATAACATTGAATGTAAATAGACTAAACTCTCCAATTGAAATACATAGAGTGGCTCAATGGATTAAAATATAAGACTCCATTATCTGTTGCCTATAAGAAACACACTTCACCTATAAAGACACACATAGACTGAAAATTAAGTGGTGGAAAAAACATTCCATGCCATTGGAAATCAAAAGCAGCAGGAGTATCTGTGCTTATACTAGACAGAATAGATTTCAAGACTAAAAGTATAAAAAGAGAAAAATAAAGTCATTATATAATGAAAAAGGCATCAATTCAGTAAGATAATATAATAATTGTAAATATGATATGAACTCAATACTAGGGCACACAGATGCTATTATATAGATATTAGAAGCATATACTGATATCAGAATGTACAGATATAACATACAGGTATTAGAAGCAAATATAATATACAGATATTATAATATTCAGATATTAGAAGCAAATATTATTAGAGCTACACAGAGAGATAGACCCCAATAAAATAATAGCTGGAGACATCAACACTACATTTTCAGTATTGAAAAGATCTCCCAGAAGGAAAATCGACAAAGAAATATTGGACTTAATCTGTACTATAGACCAAATGGACCTAATAGATATTTACAGAACATTTCATCCAATGGCTGCAGAATATGCATTCTTCTCCTTAGCATATGGATTAGTCTCAAGGATACAACATATGTTAAGTCAAAAAACAAGTCTCAAAACTTTCAAAAAATTAAAATAACATCAATCACTGTCTCTGACTACAATGAAATAAAACTGGAAATCATTAACAAGAAGAATTTGGGAAGTATAAAAACTCATGGGAGTTTTAAAATATGCTCCTGAATGACCAGTGGGTTAATAAAGAAATTAAGAAGCGCATTGAAAAATCTCTTGAAACAAATGATAATGGAAACACGACATACTAAAACCTATGGGATACAGCAAAAACAGTACTAAAAGGGAAGTTTATAGCAACAAGCATCTACATCAAAAAAATAAAAGAAAACTAAAACAACCTAGTGATGTATCTTAAATAACTAGAAAAGAAATACCTAATTGAACCCAAAATTAGTAGAAGAAAAGAAATAATAAACATCAGAACAGAAATAAATGAAATTAAAGAAAACAATGCAAATGATCAAAGAAATGAAAAGTTGGCTTTTGGAAAAGATAATCAAAACTGACAGACCTTTTGCCAGACTAAGAAAAAAGAGAGAAAACTCAAAATCAGAGAAGAAAAAGGAGATATTACAACCAATGCCACATAGATTCATAAGATTATTAGTGGCTGCTATGAGCGACTATATGTCAATAAATTGGAGAATCTAGAAGAAATGAATAAATACTTAGATATACGTAACCTACCAAGGTTGAACCATGAAGAAATTCAAAACTTGAATAGATCAATAACAACTAATAAAACCAAAGCCTTAATAAAAAGTCTCCCAATAAACAAAAGCCCGGGACCCAGTGGCTTCACTGTTGAATTCTACCAAATATTAAAGAACTAATACCAATCTGACTCAAACTATTCCAAAAAACAGAGGAAGAGGGAATACTTCCAAATTCATTCTACAAGGCTGGTATTATCCTGAAACCAAGACCAGACAAAGACATATCAAAAAAGAAAAACTACAGGCCAATATTTCTGATGAGTATTGATGCAAAAATCCCCAATGAAATACTAGCAAACCGAATTCAACAACACATTAAAATGATTATTCATTATGACCTAGTGGGATTTATCCTATGAATACAGTAAGGGTTGAACACAGACAAATAAATCAAGGTGATACATCATATCAACAGAATGAAGGACAAAAGCCATATGATCACTTATTGATATTGAAAAAATCATATGATAAAATTCAACATCAAATCCTGAAAACACTCTGCATAAAAGGAACATACTTCAATAAAAGCCACATATGACAGACCCACAGCTAATATCACACTGAATGGGGAAAAACTGAAAGTCTTTATGACCTGGAACATGACAAGGGTGCCTACTTTCATCACTGTTATTCAACATAGTAGTGGAAGTGCTAACAAGAGCAATCAGACAAGAGAAAGAAACAAAGGGCATGAAAATTGGAAAGGAAGAAGTCAAATTATCCTTGTTTGCAGATTATATAATCTTATATTTGCAAAAACCTAAAGACTCCAGCAAATAACTATTAGAACTAACAAACAAATTCAGTAAAGTTACAGGATACAAACAAACATAGAAAAATCAGTAGCATTTTTATATGCCAACAGCAAACAATCTGAAAAAACATCAAGAAAATAATTCTATATACTATAGCAACAATAAAAAAAGATACCCAGGAATAAACAACCAAAGACATGAAAGACTGATACAATGAAAACTATAGCCAAAGCAGTACTGAGCAAAAAGAACAAAGCTGGAAACATCACAATTACCCAACTTTAAAACATACTACAAAGCTATAGTAACCAAAACAGCATGGTACTGGCATAAAAACAGACACACTGACCAATGGATCAGAATAAAGAACTCAGAAATAAATCCACACATTTACAGCAAAACTCATTTTCAGTAAAGGTACCAAGAACATTGAGTAAAGGATGGTCTTTTCAACAAATGGTGCTGTATAAACATCAGAACAGAAATAAATGAAATTAAAGAAAACAATACAAATGATCAAAGAAATGAAAAGTTGGCTTTTGGAAAAGATAATGAAAACTAACAGACCTTTTGTCAGACTAAGAAAAAAGAGAGAAGACTCAAAATCAGAGAAGAAAAAGGAGACATTACAACCAATGCCACATAAATTCATAAGATTATTATAATCATAAGATTATTATTATTATAAACTGTATATTCACATACAGAAGAACACTAGATGCCTATCTCTCACCATATGCAAAAATCAAAGCAAAATGGATTAAAGACTTAATTGGCAGACCAGAATCTATGAACATAGTATAAAAAAACATTAAGGAAGTGCTTCAGGACATTTATCTGGGTAATAATTTTGGAGGAAAGACCTCAAAGCACAGGCAGCAAAGGCAAAAATAGACAAATAGAATTACATCAAACTAAAAATGCTCTACGTAGCAAAGGAGGCAATGAACAGAGTGAAGAGACAGTCTATGGAATGTGAGAAAAATATTTGCAAGCTATACATCTGACAAGGGATTAATAACCAGAATATATAAGGAATTCAAACAACTTACTAGCAAAAATAAAAATAAAAAATAAAAAATAAACAAGTAATCTGATTAAAAGATGGGCACATGATCTGAATAGACATTTCACAAAAGAAGATATACTAATGACCAACAAGTGTATATAAAAGTACTCAATATCATTAATCATCAGGGAAATGCAAATCAAAACCACAGTGAGATATCATCTCATCCTAGTTAAAATGGCAGATATCAAAAAGACAAATGTAACAAATCCTAGCAAGGATGTAGAGAAAGGGGAATGCTAGTATGCCATTGGTGTGAATGTAAATTACTACAGCTACTATGGAAAAGGGTATGGAGGTTCCTAAAAAAAAAAACCTAACAATTGATCTAACATATGATTCTGTAATCCTACTGGTGGATATATATGCAAAAAACAGGAAATAAGTATATCAAAGAGACATTTTCACTCCCATGTTTATTGCAGCACTATCCACAATGGCCAATATATGGAAGCAAACCTAGCATCCATTAACAGATGAATGCATAAAGAAAGTGTGGTGTATATATATACAATGGCATATTATTCCACCATAAAAAAGAACTAAATACTGTCATTTGCAGCAACAAATTGAAAGATATTATATTAAGTGAAATAAGCCAGGCATAAAAAGATAAATATCACATGTTCTCATATATGTGGGAACTAAGAAAGTTGGTCCCGTGAAGGTGGAGAGTAGAATGATGGTTACCAGAGGCTGGAAAGTATAGGGGGTAGAGAAGTATAAAGAGATTTTGATTAATGGGTACAAAACTGCAGTTAGATAGAAGGAATACATTCTAATATTTGATAGCACAGTAGGGTAAAAATAGAAAATAACAATTTACTGTATATTTCAAAATAGCAAGAAGAAAAGATTTGGAATTTTCCAACACAAAGAAATGACAAACGTTTGAGTTAATATACTAATTAACCCTGATTTGATCATTATACATTGTATATGTGCATCAAAATATCACATGTACTCCATTAATATGTGCACTTATTATGCGTCATTTTAAAAAAAGAGCTGGGGCATTTCAGAGGTGATTAGGTCATGAGGGCTCTACCTCCATGAATGGGATTAGTGCCCTTATAACAGAGGCCCAAGAGAGCTATGCAAGGATGCAGCAAAAGGGCACCTTCTATGAGGACTAGGCCCTCATTAAACCAAATCTGCCTGAATTTTAATCTTGGACTTCCTAATTTCTAGAATTATGAGAAAAAAAGTTTATTCTTTATAAGCTACCAAGTTTATGCTATTTTATATATAGCAGCCTTTACAGACTAAGACAGTATTCCAAGAGTTTTATCAATTCCTCATTAATTTTATATATCATATTTGATGGTTGGATCAAATAATTAAAACACCATCTGAAACTCAAGATAACATTTAAAACTGAGAAAAGTGGCAGATTAGTGCCCTAATATTAAAAATAATTAATTAATTAATTAAAATTGAGAAAGGGAAAAGGACCTAAATAGAAGCTAAATTTCCAAATTTAACTCGAAGTCATAAAATGTTGATAGTTGTGGACTGTGATGAGGTACATGGGTATATTTAAATACCCAGAAAAAAAATTCCCAAAACTATTCAAAGAGATACATTATAAATAAATTTTAAAAAATAAATCCAGATGGAATTTCAAAAAATAGACAGTTCAGCAAGAAAAGAGAAACAAAACCATAGGAAACAAACAGAAATCAAATACCTAAATGGCATGCTTAAATGCTATCATATCAATAATTACATTAAGTATAAATAGCATAAATACATCAATCTAAAGATAGGGATGGGCAGGATGGATTAAAAAAACCAACTCTATGCTGTTTATATAAGAAACTCACTTCAAATTATACTATATAGGTAAGTTGAAAGCAAAGGGATGGAGAAAGACATATTCTAGCCTTAATAAAAAATGGAATAAGAGTGGCTATATTTATGTATGACAAAGTATACTTCAGAGCAAATAAAATTACCAGAGACAAAGGGAGATATTTCATAGTGATAAAAGGATCAATCCATGAGGAAGCTAGAACAGTCCTAAATGTGTATGCAACAAAAAGTAAAGTCTCAAAATATATGAAGCAAACAGTGATAAGCTAAAAGAAGAAACACATGAACCCATAATTACAATTGAACTTGAATTTTCAGAAATTTAATTGCTATGTGTCTTGGCATGGATTTCTTTGGGTTGATCTTTTTGTGGTTCACTCAGCTTCTTGATCTGTAGGTTTGTATCTTTTCCAAATTGAGGAAGTTTTCAGCCTAATTTCTTCAAATATTCTTTAAGTCCCATCTATTCTTCTCCTGGGAATCTGATTATATAAATGTTGTATATTTTGTTATTGTACTACAGGTTTCTGAGCCTCTTTTCAGATTTTTCTCAGTCTATTTTCTCTCTTTTGTTTGGATTCTAGTGATTCATCCTTATGTTCACTCATTCTATTCTATTCTTTATCCTCTCTATTATTGGGCCCATTTAGCCAGTTGTTTTTCTCTTTTGTTGTACTTTTCTCTTTTTTTTCTTTTTTTTTTTTTAAATTATATATATATGTATTTTTAGACAGAGTCTTGCTCTGTTGCCCAGGCTGGAGTTTAGTGGTGCAATCTTGGCTTACTGCAACCCCTGCCTCCCGGGTTCAAGCAATTTTCCTGTCTCAGCCTCCAGAGTAGCTGGGACTACAGGTGCACACCACAATGCCCTGCTAACTTTTTTCTTTTTAGACTAAGTCTCATTCTTGTCCCCCAGGCTGGAGTGCGATGGTGCGACCTTGGCTCACTGCAGTCTCCACCTCCTGGGTTCAAGCGATTATCCTGCCTCAGCCTCCCGAGTAGCTGGGATTACAGGCGCCTGCCACCACGCCCGGCTAATTTCTGTATTTTTAGTAGAGACGGGGTTTCACCATGTTGGCCAGGCTGGTCTCGAACTCCTGACCTCAGGCGATCCGCCTGCCTCAGCCTCCCAAAGTTCTGGGATTACAGGCGTGAGCCACCACGCCCGGTCAAATTTTTGTCTCTTAGTAGAGACAGGGTTTCACCGTGTTGCCTGGGTTGGTCTCAAACTCCTGAGCTCAGGCAATCCACCCACCTCGGCCTCTCAAAGTGCTAGGATTACAGGCATGAGCCACCGCTCCCAGCCTATAATTTCCATTTAGTTCTTTTTTATAACTTTTATTTATTTGTTCAGATTTGCTAGTTTTCATTTATTTTGAGAGAAATTTTAATTGCTGAACGATTTTCTTGACTGATTTATTTCAGTGTTGGCATTTGTTCATAATTTTTCCTCATTAAGTTGTGATTTCCTTGGTTTTTGATATGATGGGTAATTTTCAATTGTGTCCTAAACATTTTTGTAGTATACTAGCAGAGTCTGAATCCCATTTAAATTCATCACTTCAGCAGACAGTCAGTCTTTTTAGATTTTGTGTGCAGGTCCTGGCCTACTTTTGTGGGCTGTCTTCCAATGGCAGTTTAATTTTTGGAGCATTTGCAGAGTTAGTTTGGTCTACTTGCTTTATCTGGTGCTGCTGGAGTTCATAATGGTTACTGTTGCTGCTGCCTGAAGAGGTAGAAGGAGTTTCTTCAGTCTGGGTTGTCATGTGTTTCTCAGTGGGGATGAGATTCTTAGGCCACAGAAACAAAGTGTCTCTTCTGGCTGGGCATTTGTTGCAATTGAGTCCCTTTTGCCAATGCCCCTTTTGCCAACTCAGTGTCTCTGGGCCAGTGAGGGGAATCTCAGGTCTAACGGGACAAAGAAACTTTTAAAATCTGGCCATTTGTTGTGGCAAGATTTCTTTTGCCAGTTCTTCCTTGGTATCTCTCAGTGGGAAAGAGGAATCTTAGTCCTGGTGGGAAAAGATAATATGTCCCTGACTGCTTATTGTTAGCAGGTCTGTCACCAAGCCTCCTTGCAAGTGTTTCTGTGCTCACTTAGTGTTAGAGGGGCCCCCATTCAATACAGGGCTGCCTTATTTTCTTAGCTTAGAGACTGGAAAATTCTGGGTCTGGATCAAATTATTCTGTCGGATGTAGGAACGTAAGATGCCCTGCCACTGTGTTGGTTCTCCAGTCTTGGGGTTGCAAACCAGTTTTCCTTCTTCTTACCACCTTTCAGAGATCTTTCTTAGTTACTTCTTGCATTATTTCCAGGACTTATAATTGTATTTAATGGGGATGAGGAAGAAAAAAATGGATCTATGTGATCTTATCCAGACTGAAGTTGATTTTTGACAAAAGTGTAAAAGCAATTCAATGGAGAAATAATTATCTTTTCCACAATGGTCCATATAGAGTAGAGGTCCCCTGGTACCAGTCCACGGCCTGTTAAGAACCTGGCCACACAGCAGGAGGTGAGTGGCAGGCGAGTGAGCATTACCACGTGAGCCCTGCCTCCTGTCAGATCAGTGGCAGCATTAGATTCTCAGAGGAGCAAGAATCCTATTGTGAACTGTGCATGTGAAGGATGTAGGTTGCCTGCTCCTTATGAGAATCTAATGCCTGATGATATGAGGTGGAACCATTTCATCCTGAAACCATCCATCCCCCTGCCCCCACAGTTCATGGAAAAGTTGCCTTCCACAAAAAAGGTTGGGGACCACTGATAGAGGATTATTGCAAACAAAACGAAGTAAAACAAAAGCAAACCTTGACATATAATTCATGCTTTCTATGAAAATTAACTCAAACTACAAAATAAAAGAGTCCATATTGAATAAGTGATTAAGTAAATATACTCCCCCATATGATATGATGAGAAGAGCAGTTTATCTAAGATTTTTCCTCCCAAACTTGTAATCCTAGTTAATCATGGACTGAACATGAGACAAACCCAAATTAAGGGAGAGTTTACAAAATAACTGACTACTACACCTTAAAACTCTCGAAGTCAAAAAACATTTTTCCAAGACTTTAAAACCATTGTAGACCAGAAGAGACCAAGGCGACATGACAATTAAACAAAATGTAGAATCCTGGATTGTATCCCATAACAAAAGACACTAATGGAAAAACTGGTGAGATCTGAATAACATAGAATTCAGTTTTAAAACTCATGAAGGTACTAAATCATAACATATGTCCCCATATCAGTAATGTGAACCACCACTCATTTAGTCTCAATGAATTTTAATTTAATGCTATGAACTTTATTATTGAATATTTATCAATAAAAACTCGATAGTGTTCTCAAATGATTTCATTATATCAAAGGTAATAACTAAAAAATACTAAAATTTATGTTGCCTGAACTAAGTGGAATATTTCCACTGGCTCCAAAAGAGAATATTCACCTGGCTCTTAGGTTGGTATCTTATCTCTTTTTCCCATTTTTTTTCTTTCTCTGGGGGTGTTTCTCATTTTCTTTTAATATACCTCTTGTTTCTCTATTTCCTGTTGTGTTTTCTCCCTTAGACATTCTACTCTGCCTTATAGCCTCATTTTAATTATTAGATGGGTGACCTCATCTGTAATTACATAAATAGTATAATCTCCAAAGATTTTTCAGCCTCTCATTTGTTGCTCTGAACCCAGAATCACATTATCAAGGACTGCTGAGCATGAGGGATGTTATCTGCAGAGAAAGCAAAGAGAACCTTTGAAATCACATAGTCATATACCTTTGCATTACAGGCACTTAAAAAGAATGCAAGTGGCTGTTTGATAAATGGAAAAATAAATTCATCATATGTTTAAATGTATTTGTTAACCACCCAGTAAAATGACTAGATAGAAAGGCCTGGGAGTAGAGGAAGCTTTTTCCTATTTGCCTATTTTCTTTGTTATATAGACGTTTTTCTTCTTCTATGAAATACACGGTGAGGTGATTTTGAGAAAACACCTGTTTCTCAACTATATTATTTAACGTAATACCTGGTAAGCATGCTACATTCTGTGGTTTCCAGACATGTATTGCTCTTTAGACACATTCTTGGGGATTAAAGAGTAAAACTTTTTAAACAACTTGAAAATTTCAATTTAATGGAAATCTAAAAATGTAGAAAGAGACTTAATCTTGGTCTGTCTGGTTGACTACTTTATCACTAAGTACTGCCAAACAGTACCAGGATCCAAAGTTGTTTATGATCTTATTCACAAGTAAAGGCTGAATATATTAATGCATGCTGCACGAAGGACGTTTTGCAGTGGTTTAAATGGAGAACTGAGTCATCAAATAGCCCTTCGAGTATAAGTCTTATCAAATAAAAGAGATAAAGAGTCAGTCAATGTATTCAGGACAATGAATTCATTGTATAATTATTTTTATATGGAAGAAAGAGAAAAATAGTAAGTAGTAAATTTGCAATAATAGATTTTTATTCAGTATTGAATAGTGTAGTGCAGTGTTAAGTTGATTATATCATCAAAGTAAAGTATTGGTAATTTAAAATTAGATCAGTCTTTAAAGTGAAAAGTTTCATTAATAAAAATAGCAATGAGAAATGATGGCCCATCCTTCCCAATGTAAAACAATCAACTAAACAAAAATAATAAAACATTTTCATCAAAATCAACATAATCAATTTAATTTTAGGGGAACATCCTTGATCATATTAATATTTTTAATTTTATTTTTTATTTTTTGGTTCTTTATTTAACTTTTAATTCATTATTGTTTGACAATTTTCTATTTAACTTTATGGTTGCAAATATTTTAGAAGTATTTTTTAGTAATAAATGAAATCAAAGATATAACAATGAGTAAAAGATGTTTTAGGATAGTAGTCCCTAACTTTTTTGGCACCAGGGACTGGTTTTGTCGAAGACAATTTTTCCACAGACCAGGGATGGGGGTCAGGGATGGTTTTGGAATAAAACTGTTCCACCTCAGATCATCAGGCATTAGATTCTCATAAGGAGAGTGCAACCTAGATCCTTCACATGTGCAGTTCACAATAGGGTTCATACTCTTAAGAGAATCTAATGCTACCACTGATCTGACAGGAGGTGGAGCTCAAGCAGTAATGCTCACTCACCAACTGCTTACCTCCTGCTGGGTGGCCAGGTTCCTAACAGGCCAGGGACTGGTACCAGTCCATGGCTAGGGGTTGAGGACCCCTGTTTTAGGACACTAGGGAGATCAATGAGCATAGATTGTAAATAAGCCCAAGAGTGGCATGATCAGTGAAAGATCAGTGGCATGATCAGGTGAAAGATAATGTTCAAAACTGGAAAGAGGAGATCAAATTCAATAGAAAAGGAATAGGGGAGTAGTGACAGGAAATTAATCCATCATCATTATACAGAGAGGTATGGAATGTGGAAAGCATAGAGCCAGGGAAGAATGATGTTACAAAATCTAGACACAAGGTGATGGAGATCTGACCTAGGAAAATGTTGCGGGAAATCAGGGACCCCAAACGGAGAGACCGACTGGAGCCACAGCAGAGGAACATAAATTGTGAACATTTCATTTTAATATGGACATTTATCAGTTCCCAAATAATACTTTTATAATTTCTTATGCCTGTCTTTACTTTTATCTCTTAATCCTGTTATCTTCATAAGCTGAGGATGTACGTTACCTCAGGACCACTGTGATAATTGTGTTAACTGTACAAATTGATTGTGAAACATGTGTGTTTGAACAATATGAAATCAGTGCACCTTGAAAAAGAACAGAATAACAGAAATTTTTAGGGAACAAGGGAAGACAACCATAAGGTCTGACTGCCTGTGGGGTTGGGCAAAAAGAGCCATATTTTTCTTCTTGCAGAGAGCCTATAAACAGATGGACAAGTAGGAGAGATATTGCTAAATTCTTTTCCTAGCAAGGAATATTAATATTAATACCCTGGGAAAGGAATGCATTCCTGGGGGGAGGTCCATAAATGGCCACTCTGGGAATATCTGTCTTATGCAGTTGAGTAAGGACTGAGATACTCCCTGGTCTCCTGCAGTACCCTCAGGCTTAGTAGGGTGGGGAAAAACTCTGCCCTGGTAAATCTGTGGTCAGACTGGTTCTCTGCTCTTGAACCCTGTTTTCTGTTGTTTAAGATGTTTATCAAGACAATACGTCACCACTGAACAGAGACCCTTATCAGTGGTTCTGCTTTTGCCCTTTGCCTTGTGATCTTTGTTGGACCCTTATCAGTAGTTCTGCTTTTGCCCTTTGCCCTGTTCCCTCAGAAGCATGTGATCTTTGTTAGACCCTTATTAGTAGTTCTGCTTTTTGCTCTTTGAAGCATGTGATCTTTATACCTACTCTCTGTTCTTACACTCCCTTCCCTTTTGAAACCCTTAATAATAACGCTGGTTTGAGGCTCAGGCAGGCATCATGGTCCTACCAATATGTGATGTCACCCCCAGTGGCCTAGCTGTGAAATTCCTCTCTTTGTACTGTCTCTATTTCTCAGCTGGCTGACACTTAACGGAAAATAGAAAATAACCTATGTTGAAATACTGGAGGCGGGTTCCCCCAATAGGAAAATGATAAAGATAATGGAAAGAGAGACATTTTGAAGTAAAGTAAAACATAACATAGAGATGGTACTATGAAACCACCTGAATATAAACACGATTATTCTGATTTGATTGTTGGGTTTCTTCTTTTCCACAGAGTAAAAGATAGTAATCCTGGAGCCATAGTAGGAAATCAAAACTAAAAGACCAGGGATTTTATGCTGACTCTGGTATCTACTTATTAGCATTTACATATTATTTATGGTCTTAGTTACTTCATCTATAAATAAAATGGTTTAGCTGGAAGGGTGGTTTTCAAATACCATCTCCCTCAAGTACTGGAACATTTTAAGACACTTGACACTTTACACAAAGCTTAAAAAATTGAGAAACATAAAGCAGCCCAGCAGTTTCATGAAAATTGCTGCATACATCTACCATATGATCCAACCATTCTACTCGTACTGAAGTGGGAAAACTTCCCTTGTCCCCCTTGCAAGGCATGTAATGGGAGTGTGGCTCGCTTATTTGGTGTCCTACTGCTCAAACCTCTAAGGGGAGCATGCATACAGGCAGGCTTTGAGGCTCTGACTCCACGGCAATGTCTAGGGGTAAATGTTTACACCTCCTGAGGCCCCAATGGGCATGTGTTGCCATGCGCTCTTTTAGTTTTGCCGTCTGTAGGCAACTTGTGTTAGTCAGCTCAGTTAGCCCCTCTTCCTTATTGCAAGGACAGAGGGCTTTCTGTATCCCAGGGTTCTTGCCTTGATGTACTGGAAGAATCGGATCACACATGGGCATCAGATCACACATGGGCTTGGAGAATGAGTGCAAGGTTTTTTATTGAGTGGTAGCTCTCAGCGAGCTAGATGGGAAGGCCAGAAGGGGGACAGAGTGGGAAGGTCATTTTCCCCTGGAGTTGAGCTGCTCAGCAGCTGGGCTCTCCTCCGACTGCCCCTGCCTGCCAAGCACCACATCATTCTGCCAGTCGATGGCCTGCTGGCATCTGCGGGTGTCTGCCAGTATGCTCTTCCGCTGGTGTGTTCCTCTCAACATCCAGCCGCTTGTGTGTTTTTCCACCAGTGTGTTCCTCCGCCAGTGTGTTCCTCTTGACATCCAGTCATTTGTATGTTCTTCCACCAGTGTGTTCCTCTCCATGTCCATCCGCTTGTGTCTCTGCCCGCTAGGGTCTCAGGCATTTTATAGGCACAGAATGGGGGCATGTCAGGCCAGGGTGTTCTTTGGAAATGCAACATTTGGGCATGAAAACAAGAGTGCCTGTCCTCACCTAGGTCCATGGGTATGGGCCCAAGGGTGGAGCCCTTGCCAGGGACCACAACTTTCTCTTCCCAGCACTTCCCTGCTGTGCGCCCATGTCACTAGGTACTTAAGAGAAATGGAAGCATATGTCAATACAAAGCCTCTACAAAAATATTTGTAGCTGCTTTATTTGTAATAGCCAAAAACTAGGGACAACAAAAATATCCAAAAACGGATAAATAGATAATTTGTGGTACGTCCACACAATGAAATACTATTAACCAATAAAAAGGGATTTGCTACTGATACACACAAGATGAGTGACTCTCAAAATAACTATGCTTGGTGAAAGAAGTCCCCCAAAAAGAGATTATATATTGTATGATTCAACTTACAAAACTCTAGAAAATGAAAACTATTTTATAGTGATATAAATTAGATCAATGATCACTTCAGGCTGCATGGAGAGACAAGGGGCAGCAGAGGAATTACAAAAGGATGCCAAAAAGTACTTGGAAGCGGTGGAGGTATTCACTATCTTGATTGCGGTGATGGTTTCAAGGGTGTATATATGTCAGCATTTATCAAACTGTACACATTAAATATGTGCAGTTTGCATGTCAATTATACCTCAATAAAGCTGTTTTTTTAAAAAACAAAAGGCAATCTTGACAGCTGACAGCTAGTAGCTCGTGTAGTTGCTTCCAACTAGGACATGGTGTTCCTTTGTTGGATGTGAGGATTTTACAGAATCTCAAATCAGAAAAGGAGTCCTCATGACTGCGATGGAACAAAACAATAGAAAGACAACTCCACACTCCATAATCATGCCCAAATAAAGATATAAGTGGAAACGTTGGACAATCACGAAGTGCCCAAATACCACTTTCTCAGTTAACATGAGTAACAACTGTTATGCTTCAGTGAACACCCCGTTTTTCCCCTCCAACCTCCTAGATAAAAATTAAGGCAGTCAATCAACAAATTGCCTCAGATTTCTGGCCTCGGCTAATTCAAAACAGATTCTTGCCTCCTGAACTTTCCCACCAAAAAAACAAAAACAAAAAAACAAAAAAAAAAAACCTGAACACAAGCCACAATCCTATAATAAACCTCCCCACCCCTCAACCATTCTGTCTTTCAGAAAAGCCCCACAATTTCTCCATGGTGTTTAGTCTCCCTTGGCACAGCAATAAGAAACTTAACCTTACTGATTACAAGTGATCCTGGTGATCTTTGGGGGTGAGCATAACAAAGAAAAAACTTCGAAAGTAGACTTCTCTGAAATTCAGGACATTGGGGACCTCTCTCTCATGTTCCCCATTCCCCCAGGCCCTTAGAAGCCTTTTGGAAATCATTGCAGTAAATAATCTCTAAAGACTACTAAAATCCGTATTTTGATGATGTTGATGAACTAACATCAATTCCTAGAAACAATGATGGCCTTTAGTAAACTTTTTGAGACGGTCTCTTGAAACAACCAAAATTTATATTTTAACATTAGCATTGTATCTGAGAATGGTGATCAACGCTGTTAACATAGAGACTTATTATTTGTACGGAAAAGTCATTTTGACATCTCTTTAAATGTTTATTTTTAAATTGCCCTCTACACTTGGTCTGTGGCACTGGGGAGAAGAGCTCCATTTTTGCTGACTTAAAAGAGATTGATCCATGAATGTGCTTTCTTTAGCTTCCTGCTGATAAATACTCTTCCTTTGCTATTTTCCTGAGTTATTTCTGTCCCTGGATTTTCATCTTGAATAAGCAGACACGGAATTGAGATGAAGAACAGACTTGAATATTTGGGATGCTTTCCAGAATGCACTGGCCAACAATGGAAAGCTGTGACGGGGCAAAGAAAATTTGATTCACCAGAAGGTATTTTTAGAAGTTTAGATGTACCCAAATGTCAAATTTACTTTTTTAAAAAAAGACTAGAGTATGTAAGAACAAGCCTCTTTTTCTATCCTACAAAAATCCTTCTAAAATTACTATCTGCCATCCAAATCTACATTGTCACTTTAAAGAGTTCCAGGAGGGAGTTTTTACATCATTTATGTTGTTTAAATATGTGTAATAACACAGTTATAGAAATTCAAGACAAAAAGAATAAGCTACAAAAGTGGCTTTTGACATCTACCTACAATTCTTTGCTTTTTTTTTTTTTTTTTTTTTTTTTTTT
>NC_037689.1:16119616-16191922 GCF_003255815.1 Theropithecus gelada | reverse complement strand
TCTTATAATTTTTTTTTTTTTTTTTTTTTTTTTTTTTTTTTTTGAGACAGAGTCTCGCTCTGTCACCCAGGCCGGAATGGAGTGCAGTGGCATAATCTCAGCTCACTGCAACTTCCGCCTCCCGGGTTCAAGCGATTCTTCTGCCTTAGCCTCCCGAGTAGCTGGGACTACAGGCATGTGCCACCACGCCTGCCCAGCTGATTTTTGTATTTTTATTAGAGACAGGGTTTCACCATATTGGCCAGGCTGATCTTGAACTCCTAAACTCATGATCTGCCTGCCTTGGCCTCCCGAAGTGCTGGGATTACAGGAGTGAGCCACTGCGCCCCGCCAATTCTTTGCTTTTAGGACAAGCACTGGGGGGCAGAAGTAACAGAGCAGAAGAAACAAACCATCTTTCTATATCATATTCATGCACACAAGCATGGCAGTTTTGGTGGCACTGCCTATATTTGGCCCAGTTGGGGTGAGATGGACAGGGAGCAAAGTCCGAAGTTTGGCAATGGAGGCAGGGAATCCAGGAAATCAGGAAAGTTTGAGCCTCATATACAGCCAGAAACTTTCTAAACAATTTGCTCTTCCATACTTTTTAAATCTTTTTAAAGATCTTCCACACTTGTCTCATTGAAAATCTACAAAACTCCAGGAAGGTGAATAAGACGGGTAAAACTATAAAATGTGAATATAGTTAGGACCCAGGGTCCTGTAGTCAGAAGGCTAAGATTCTTACCTTAGCAAAGCCACTTGCGAGCTATACTAACTTTGGACAATTTACAAAATCTCTCTAAGCCTGAAGTCCTTTTCTGAAAAATTGTACCTACTTCAAATGATACCTGTGAGGATTATATAAGATAACGAATGAAAAGCTCTCAGCATAGGACCTGCCACCTTGTAGGCATTATACAAAGATTATCTAGTACTACTACTGCTGCTACTATTCACTAAAAGGAACTGTAATTATATTCCAGTACTGATCATCATTTTTATTGATATCAAATAAGTAACATACATAGATTAAAAAGTCAAATATTACTAAAAACTTATAATTAAACAGCAGCCTAACTACCTTTTGCCATATTCTCTGTGATCGTCTCTCCCCAGAAGGAGCAACTCAATTCTTCTAGCTACTTTTTAGTATTTATTTCCGTATTTCTAAATAACATACTATGCGGCTATCTTTTTTCCATTTTTGCACATCATATAGTAATTCCTTGTGATAAAAACTCAGAACTTGGCATTATGACATTACTCCACAATTAACTTCCCCTTCCGTGCCTGTTTCCATTCTTCCAATATACTTATAGCATATTTTTAATAAATACTCTGAGTCTATATTATCATGATTACATATGCATTATTCAGAGTTAAGCCACTTGCATACAATAATTTCATTTCCTTTCTTGTATACCTTTATTTTTTCTGGAAATTAATGTAATTACATTTGTTCAATTGCTTAGTTTTCTATTTACCTATCACTAATTCGACACTCACCAATAAAACTATGAAATTCCTCAGTTTAGTCAAATACATCAGTTTATTTAAGGGAATAGTGGGAAGAAATATTCGCTTGAAGACCCTGTCTTCCTGATTAAATCTTGATTATGTGCTTTTCAGGTATGCTGTATTACTACAGCCTTCAGTTTCAATTAAAAATTTTTTTTTTTTTTATTTGAGACAGGGTCTAGCTCTGTCACCCAGGCTGGAGTGCAGTGGCACGATCTTGGCTCACTGCAGCCTTGACCTCCCAAGGCCTCAAGGATCCTCCTGCCTCAGCCTCCCAAGTAGCAGAGACCACAGACACACACCACAATGCCCGGCTAATTTTTGTGTTTTTGTAGAGATGGGGTTTCACCATGTTGCCCAGGCTGGTCTCAAACTCCTGCCTCAACCTCCCAAAGTGCTGGGATTACAGGCGTGAGTCACCATGCCAGGCCTGTTGTCATTTTAATACTCCCCTTCTTTATAATCTTGGAAATTACCTTTGTCTCTCTGCTATTATTACTTCCTCTGTCATTTGGATCTCAGTTTTTTCTCATTCTTAGTTTCTTCTCTCAGCTAGTTTAGCTACAGCTTTCAGGAGCTTTCTTAGAGTGGTTCACCGAAACCATTTTGGATACCTTAAAATTTCCAGCTTTTATTAATTTCGTCTTTAATTTTGATTGATAATTTGGCAGAAACTCCAAAAGTCCTAGCTTGTAAATCATTCTCCCTCAGAATTTAGAGCAAATTTCTCAATGACTTTCAGTTTATTCTTGAGAAATCTGATGCCATTCTGATCTCAGTTCCTTTATAAGTGTATAATCTGTTCTTATTTTCTCTTTGAAAGTTTTACAGACAGTCTCTGGCCCACAGTTTTGTGATACCTAGTAATGGCATACTTAGGACATTTTAGGTTTTTTTTGTAATATAAACATTTAATGCTGTAAATTTCCCTCTAAGCAAAGCTTTATGTTCTGTGAATTTTCATATATTGCATTTGCATTTTCATCCAGTTCAAAATATTTTCTAATTTCCCTGAGACTAACTCTTTGACCCACAGATTATTTGGAAGTATGTTGTTTAATGTCCAGGTATATGGAGACATTCTTGTTAGCTTCCTGTTATTAATTTTTTATTTAATTCTATTATGGACAAAGACCACACTTCATAGGATTTGAATTATTTTACATTCTTTATGGTTTATTTTATGCCTCAGGAGATGATCTGTCTTGGTGACTCTTTTACGTGCACATAAAACAAATACGTATTATGATGTTGTTGGGTGAAGTGTTCCATAGATGCTAGTTAGATCCAGTTGGTTGGTGGTAGTGGTCAATATCTTTGTTGATTTTTTGTTTAGTACTTCTACTACTAAAGATGAGTGTTGAAATCTCCAACTATAACTGGATTTTTTTTTTTTTTTTTGCTTTTTTTGGTTCTGTAAATTTTTGCTTCATGTTATTTTGAAGCTCTGCTTTTAAGTGAATACACACTTAGGATTCCATGTATTCACTTACAAATACATTTTTCATAAAATGACTTTGATCAATATGTAATATTTCTCTTTATTTCTGCTATCTTTCTTTGTGCTAAAGACTATTTTTTCTGATATTAATGTAGCCACTCCAGTTTTTTCTGTTAGTGTTTGCATGGTATATCTTTTTTCTTTACTTCCTTTTTCTTTTTTCCAAGATGGAGTCTCACTATGTTGCCCAGGCCGAAATTCAGTGGTTATTCACAGGTACTATAGCAAAATGCAGCCTTGAACTCCTGGCCTTAGGTGACTATCTTGCTGGGACTACAGGCACAAGCCACCATGTTCAGTTCTATTCTTTTACTTTCAATCTACTATATAATTATATCTGAAGTTTCCTATAGACAGCATATGAGTCATTTTTAAAAAATTCATTTTGATTATCTCTGCTTTAATGAATGTGTTATTATTTACATTTAATTGAATTATTGATATGTTTAGATTTAGGTCTATCACTGTATTATTTGTTCTGTCTTTGGCCCCTCTATTTCCTCTTTCCCTACCTTCTTTTGGGTTCTTTGACCAATTTTTGCCATTCCATTATAATTTCTCTATTGTGATTTTAACTATATCTTTTCTATAATTTATTTAGTGGTTGCTCTAGGGACATATAATATATGTACTTAACTTTTTACGGTCTACTTAGAATCAAAGTTTTACTACTTCAGTAGGAATATAGAAAGCTTACTTCCATGTAGGTCCCATTACCTCACCCCTTGCATACTACAGTTGCCTTACATATATTGCGTCTATATACATTGGAAACTCCGTTAGACGATATTACACTTTTTGCTTTCAACCATCAAATATGTTTTAAAGAACCAAGAGAGGATAGTCTTCTATCTGAGAAGACTATTTGCCCTAACATTTATCATTTTTGTTGTTCTTTCACCATTTTTATATTCCAAGTTTCCTTTCATTTGATCTGTAGAATTTCCTTTAGAAATTATTTTACAGTAGGTCTGTAGCTATACGTTCTCTTAATTTTCCTTCATCCAAGAAAGTCTTAATTTCACTTTCATTTCTATAGGGTATTTTTAGTGGCTATATAATTTTGAGTTGGCAGCTCTTTTATTTCAGTGCTTGAAAAATGTTGTGCCACTTCTGGTTTCACTGTTTTCAGATGAAAAATGCAATTTCTCCTACAGGTAACGTGTCCTTTTTCTCCAGCTACTTTGAAGATTGTTTTCATCATTTTCAGTTGTCAGACTTTTCGTTATATGTCTGACCATGGATTTCTTTGGATTTATTCTATTGTAGGTTCACTCAGCTTTTTTTTTTTTTTTTCTTTTTTTAAGCTATGGAATCTCACTCTGTTGCCCAGGCTGGAGTGCAGTGGCATGACCATAGCTCACTGCAGCCTCAAACTCCTGGTCAAGTGATCCTCTCACCTCAGCTTCTAAAGTAGCTGGGACTACTGGCATGCACAATGATGCCTTGCTAATTAAAAAAAAAAAAATTCTAGAAATAATGTCTTGCTAATTATATATTGCTTAGGCTGGTGTTGAACTCCTGGCCTCAAGCGATCCTCCCACCCTCAGCCTCCCAAGTAGCTGGGATTACAGGTATGAGCCACAGAACTTGGCCACTCAGCTTCCTGAATCATCTTCAATCTTTGGAAGTTTTCAATTTTTGTGTATTTCAGGAGTCTTTTTCAGCACCTTATTCTGTTTTGTCTCCTTCTGAGATTCTAATGACATTGTTAGACCTTTTATTGTGGCTTCATAGTCCCTATGACTCTATACTGTTTTTCTATCTTTCATCTCTCTGCTGTCCAGATTAGATAATTTCTATAAGATCTACCTTCAAGTTCATTGAATCTTTCCACTGTTGTTTTCATTCTACTATTGAATCCATCTGGTGAGTTTTTAAAGTTATTTTTCCATTCTAAAATTTTCATTTCATTATTTATATTTTCTCTTTCTTTGCTGATACCTTGTACTTTAACTTTTGCTTCAGGAGAGTCCATGATTATTTATTCAAGCATTTTTAAAATAGATTTTTAAAAGTCTTTTTCAGATGATCCTAAAACCTATGCCATCTCAGTACTGAAATTTGTTGATTGTATTTTCTCATGTGGGTTGAGATTTTAATGATTCAGTTTTAAAAATGTATGTAGCACTTTTTATTTTTTATTTTTGTTTTTATAGATTTTTAGGGAGTATAAGTGTAGATTTCTTACATGCATATATTGCATAGTGGTGAAGTCTGAACTTTTAGTGTACTCATCTGAATAGGTGAACATTGTACCCGATAGGTAACTTTTCAATCCTCACCACCCTCCAATCCTTCTACTGTTTGTAGTCTCCAATATCATTCAACTGAGATTTTAATGATTCTTTATACATCACATAATTTTGGGTTATATCCTGAACATTTTGAATAGTATATCATGAATCTCTGGGTCTTGCTTATATTTGATGGAGAATGTAGATAGTTTTGTTTTAGTCGGCACTTGACCTGCTTAATCCAATCTGCAAGTTTTGACTTATATTCTATGGGCTCTAGTCCCAATATCAGTTCAATTTTCAAAGCCTTTTCAGTGCTATTCAGATCTGTCCCGCATGTGTACAAGCCAGTGGTCCATCTGAGACCTGGGTAGAGGTCTATCTGTTAGTTCAGATTTTAATGTTTTGGGCATGTTAATTATAATGAGATTCATTCATCCACAGATGAAGGGTGATGAGCTAGAAGTTTATAAGCAACTTTATAGGGCTGCTTTCCTGAGATTCTTTCTTTCTACTATCAACTCGATACTTTTCACTTCCTTGGAGCACTCTTTTTGGTCCAATTGTCAGAAGTCACCCACTTCTGTGGTGATTCCATAGCCAAGTGGTGGAGGACCAAGAGAGTAAAACAAAACCAACAGACTTTGGCTCTGTCCTCGGGAGCTACAGCTGCACCAAATGGGAGAGTAAGTATACACAACCTCAAGGATTTTGTTCCTGCAGGTTCCCAATGCCAGGAGTTTTTGTTTTTGCTACTGCCACCATGAAGTTGTCTTGGGGGGTAGGGCATGAAGGAACAGAGAAAAAGGGAGAGAAAAAATAGAGGGATTTCATATATAATTTGAGTGTTAGCAGTCCCCTTCTTGTCCCATGAGTCACACGAGACACATTTTCCTGAAGTTCTCTTTATCTCTCCCCGCATCACAGTGCTCTTTCTTGGAGTTTGGACTTCGTTAAAGTTTAGGCTGAGAGATACTAAGAGGGAAATTGGTTAACTTAGTGCTGGTTCATGTTCACTGGAACTCTGCTTTTTTTTTTTTTTTTTTCCTGAGATAGGGTCTCACTCTGTCACCCAGGCTGGTGTGTAGTGGCACCATCTCAGCTCACTACAATCTCTGCCTCCCGGGCTCAAGATACTCCCACCTCCTCAGCCTCCCAAGTAGCTGGGACCACAGGGACATGCCATCACGCCTGGCTAATTCTAATTTTTTGTATTTTTGGTAGAGACAAGGTTTTGCCATGTTGCCCAGGCTGGTCTTGAACTCCTGAGCTCAAGTGCTCCATCCTCCATGGCCTCCCAAAGTACTGGAATTATAGGCGTGAGCCACTGTATCCAGACAGAAACTCTGAATTCTGGTGTTCTTTTCCATTATGCCTACTGATATTTATTTTCCAGAGTTCTCAAATAGCTGCTCCGTGAATTCCGTCCAGGTTTTATGATGCATTCTATAATGAAATAAACAGGTGACATGTGCTTACTCCCTCTTACCCAGACCCATACCTTTATTAAAAATTAATTTTGCTGCATATTCTCTGGTTGTGTCTACATTTCCTGAATTATTTCTTTGATGATGCCCTCTCTTCTCTTTTTTGAACTTCTATTATTCATATAATGGATTTCCTAGATGAATTTTATATTCCATTCCCAAAGATATTTTTCCTGCATTTTGTGAATTTTTTCAACTTTATTTCAAACTTTCATATTTTTAATTCCTAGAAGATCTTTATTGTGGGATGAATTGTGTCCTCCAAAAAGATATGTGCAAATTCTACCCCTGCTACCTGTGAATGTGATCTTTTCTGGAAATAGGGTTTTTGCATATAAATTCAACAGGAGGTCATACTGAATTAGGGAGGATCCTAATCAAATGACTGGTATTTTTATAAGAACAGGGATATTTTGACACAGACATACACCAAGGGAAGAGTCATGTGAATACAGATGTTACAGATGCAGAGACTGAAGTTATTCTGCCTCAAACCAAAGAATGCCTGGGGCCACCAGAAGCTAAAAGAGAAAGGGAAGGTTTCTTCCCTAGAGGCTTTGAGGACAGTGTGGCCCTGCTGACACCTTGATTTTGAATTTCTATGCTCTAGAAATATGAGAATTAATTTCTATTACTTTAGTAAACCAGTTTGTAGTACCTTGTTACAACTGCCCTAATAAATGAGTGTGATCTTCTTTGAAGATCTTATCTTTGGAAGTTTTTGAATTATATTTTCATTTGTTTTCTGCTATTGCTTTCTCATCTCCAGGTTCCTTTTTTCTGTTCATTTTTATTTTTGATTCCATGATCTTTGTTTTTCTTGACTGTCATGTAATCCATCCTATTGATTTAATACAGGAACACATGAAAATTGACTTTATTCTGTAGACACAGGCAGGGCTTGACGGCTGTGGGGCAGTTTCATCTGGTGATTAGTTGGGATGTAGTCATTTTGTTTGAGGGTTCCCAAATTTAATGTCACTAGATGTATCTCTTTAAATTAGAACAATATGTAAAATATCTGTTCTATCCTGAACAGCTGTCTTGAGTTGTGTGTGTATATATGTGTGTGTGTTTATATGTGTATATATATTTCTGTGTATATATAATATATATGTATTCAAATATCCCATCTCAACTAAACATGTATAAGCACATCTATCAACACTGTTTTACATGACTTGATTCAAAAAGAGTATAACAAATACACCAAATTAAGGCAAGCGTTTTTTTCTGGTTGGGCTTACACATAAACTTGCCAAATCTAAAGCTACATATAAAAAGTGATGTTTTGACTAAGGGAATAATATCCAAAAAGTGTCTTGCAAAGATCCTATTAATAATTATCATCCTGTCTAGAACCTCAATGAATCTCAGTGTGCTAAACTCACCATTCTCCCTTTAAACAGAAATGAGGAGTCAAGATACATTTCTAGCTTAAACATCTCATTGTATCTACTTCAATCCAGCATTTCAAGTCATCTTAATTTGCATCAAATTTATATTTCACTCTATTTTATTTTTAAATTTTATTATCAAACACATGAATAGAAAAAATGGGGAAAGTATATGAATCTTAAATTTACAAAAGAGTAAAAACAATGACTATTAAAAAATGAATACATGCTCAACCTCACAAGTAATAAGTTACACATATTAACATAATGAGATGTTATTCACATCTATTTCACTCCAATATCAGTGGAAAAAATTCTGACAATATCAAAGATTGGTACTAATGTAGAACAACAAAAACAGGTGGACATGTCATTATAACACCACTTTCAGAAAATAACCTGGTAAACCTAGTAAAGTTGAAAATGAACATACATTATGAAGCAGCACATGCACCCTAAGTTATTTGACCTGGAGAGATTCTAGCTCATATGTAAAAGGGGAAGTGTACAAAAACGCCCTTAGCAGAAGTGTTTGTAGTATCACACAAAAAAGAAAAAAATAGAAACAGCCTAAATCCTCATTAACAGGAAACTGAATCAAAAAAACATGTTCTATTTATACAATGAAATATTATACAGCAGTACGATGGATGAATTAGAACAAGAAATGTCAACATAAGAGAATAAAACAAATAAAATATTAATGGGAAGGGAAAAGCAAATTGCAGAAATGTAAATATAACATATGGTCTTCCCATAAAATCCTTTTCATAAAGCTTAAAACTATGTAAGCAATATTATATATTATAAATATGTATTCATACCTAAACTACTGTTAATATAGATCTATAATTATATATGTCCATATGAAAGGGAAAGAATACATATATGTGTGTGTGTGTGTGTGTGTGTGCATACATGTATATTATTCTTCAAATGTATTGATGATTAATTTCTTAAGTTGAATGGTGGGTACATGGTTATTGCTTTTATTACCATTTATACATCTGAAAAATTTATATCAGAGACAAACAGCCTGAAGTTTGCTTGTGTTTCTTGTCATTCTAATGTGTCTGCTGGTAAGGACAGGATCAATCAAAGCAGCTCCCAGTCATCTTTTACTACGGTTCCTTCTCTTCCTTCTTTCCACCATGTATGCTGGAGCCACCTATGCCAGCATACAAGGTGTCATTCAAATATGTCTTGGATTTTCCCTCATTTCTGTATTTTCTAGGATTTTTCCTTCTGCCTGGAATGCCCTTTCCTACACGTATACCACACATAAACCAGCATATTATCTTTTCTTCTGGATACACCTCGGTCCTACTGGAAGAAGCTGTCCTCAATACAGTAGTGTTCTGGAGCCACCTTGCACCAATATTGCATAGGTCAATTGTTATATTTTCAGAAACTTTTGAGCCAGTTAACATACACTGGTAGTTACAAATTAATCATGGTAAAAGTGTTTATACCATGGAAATATGAACTGCTACAAGTCAGGGCTTTGATCCCCAGAGAGTCCGTTGTTAAACATTTAGCAGTACACCATTGCCAATTTCTCCTGATGGAATTTATCCCTCCTTTCCCTATACTTTCTGGGCAGTCTGTTGCACTTATTGCTGTTTACCCTGCATTTTAGTTTTTATATGAATACATCTGTCTCTCCCATGACATTATTTGCCACTCTAGGGCAGAGAAGTGGTCTCATTCATACTTATATCTCCCACAGCACCTATCAGAATCTCTTCTATATGATGGGTACTCAATAATTTTGATTGACTTCAAAAACAGTTTAATTTTTCTTCTTCTTCAACCCGGAATGAATTGTGGATGTACACTGTTCCTATAGAAGGTATGGTAAGTCATATGGCAACAAGTGGAGTCAAATAATCTAGTTATAGGGAAGAGGAAAAAATGAATTAAAAGATATAATACAGTATATAATACTTCCACTCATACATATTCTTAATCTTAATAATCAATAAATTGTGACTATCACGGGAACATTATTTCCATAAAACGTATTTTTTCTACTTATGTAGATCAGATTAGAAGCTTGGATCTGTTTTAATGGTTTTGTTGTTTGAAACAAGCAAATATATAAGAATGTTTATGCAGCCATAAAAAAAAAAAAAAAAGAGTCATGTCCTTTGCAGGGACATGGATGAAGCTGGAAACCATCATCCTCAGCAAACTAACACAGGAACAGAAAACCAAACAGCACATGTTCTCACTCATAAGTGGGAGTTGAACAATGAGAACTCTTGGACACAGGGAGGGGAATATCACACACCAGGGCCTGTCGGTGGTGAGGGACAAGGGGAGGGAGAGCATTAGGACAAATACCTAATGCATGAGGGGCTTAAAACCTAGATGAGGGGTTTATAGGTGCAGCAAACCACCATGGCACATGTATACCTATGTAACAAACCTGCACGTTCAGCTCATGTATCCCAGAACTTAAAGTAAAATTTAAAAAGAAAAAGAATGTTTATCAATTAACTATTTTACACAGTTTCCTGAAAAAAAATAGATTAAAAAATCTGGGCAGGCACAGTGGCTCACGCCTGTAATCCCAGCACTTTGGGAGGCTGAGGTGGGCGGATCACCTGAAGTCAGGAGTTCGTGACCAGCCAGGCCAACATGGTGAAACCCCATCTCTACTAAAAATAAAGAAATTAGCCAGGGGCGGTGGCTCATGCCTGTAGTCCCAGCTACTCAGGAGGCTGAGGCAGGAGAATTGCTTGAACCCAGGAGGTGGAGGTTGCACTGAGCCAAGATCACACCATTACACTCCAGCCTGGGCAACACGGCGAGACTCTGTTAAAAAAAAATAAATCTAAAACAAAAGATTTTTACATAGTTATAATTGAGGGAGTTGAGAATAAATATATGTGAAAATCACTTTCCTATGCAGCAGTATTAGCAGTCTACATACCCTAAAAAACCTCCCTCACAGAATATAACTTTAAAAAAACTTGTTACATGAGATATTTAATTATTTTAAATATATCAGTGAGCCTGCAAATTAGTAGCAATTGCTCAGAGCTAAAATTAATTTAAAGCAGAAACTCAGAGAGGTGAAGGAACCATTAACCTAGCTTTGAAATTGACACAGCATTTGCTAAACTAGGTGAACTTCAACTTAAGATGCCCTGGCCTCACAGGCATAGGAAATACGATACAAACATTTGAGTCCACCTAGACCAGGGAGTCTAATAGGAGATTTCCCATATACCAGCATGCGTGTATAATGCTGGAACCCAACATGCTATACCTTCAAAATAATAGTAAATTAAACAACTCTTACCACAAGGAGAGTAAAAGAAAAGGCTTATATTAAAATTTGGTGATGAATGGAGTTGGGGAGGAGAATCTCCTTTGAGAATCTATATAACAATAGGTTATTCCTCATGTTGGATTGCAGTTGGAATTCATACAATCTAGTTGATCTAAGAAAATCTAAAGAGATTTAGTTAAAGTGGTCCAGGGCTAGAAATGCTATCGGTACTTGACAGAAATAAACTTTGAGTACATAGTTTCAACCCTCACCTCAAAGAATTCCCTTATATCAAGTTCCCAAAATTATGAGCTCACAGTCAAAAGAGGTAAAATAGCAAACATGATGAGTACAAAGCAACAGAAACAATAGAGCAAAGAAACAGACCCAGAGGGATGTAGATATTGAATTATTAAACACAATAGTTTTCTAAATAGGTTCAATAATTTTTTTTTTTTTTTGAAACGGGGTTTTCGCTCTTGTTGCCCAGGCTGGAGTGCAGTGGCGCGATCTCAGCTCACTGCAACCTCTACCTCCCAGGTTCAAGCAATTCTCCTGCCTCAGCCTTCCTGAGTAGCTGGGATTACAGACACGTGCCACCATGCCCGGCTAATTTTTTTTGTATTTTTAGTAGAGATGGAGCTTCACCATGTTAGCCAGGCTGGTCTGGAACTCCTGACCTCAGGTGATCCACTCGCCTTGGCCTCCCAAAGTGCTGGGATTACAGGCGTGAGCCACTGTGCCCGGCCTCAATACTTTTAAAAATATAAAAGAGGAGTTAAAATGTGAATAAAGAGTAAGAAACTATGCAAATGAACAGTTTGATCTGAAAAATTAGTAAAGCATTTCACAGTGTCAGAAATATAATAATTGAAATAAAAAATGAATGGGTTTAACAGTTAATTAGCAATAGCTGATGAAGAAATATAAAGTCAAATATAAAACTAATTAAATTATTAATATCATATTAAAGCTAATCCAAGAAAAAAATTGAAAAACTAAGCAGTTGTATAACTTAAATATTATAACTCAGTAACTAAAACTTTTATCACAACCTTTTTGTCAAGGTTACATTCTTTACTATACAATTTCACACAAATCTGGAATATATTTTAATTTACCATATACTAGCATATAAAGCAAGTCTCAATAAATTTCAAAAGGCTCAAGACACTATCTTGTCTGACTACAAAACAAGTTAGAAATCAATGTTATAAAGATTACTTTAAAAATCCAAGTGCTTTAATATTAAGACATACACTACTTACATAAAACAAAGACGAAGTAATAGTAGACACTGGAAAATGTTTATAACTGAATTACAATGATGGAATTTTATCTACTATTACATAGGATGCAGCTATCACAGAATATACAGGGAGATTTTAAGTCGTCTAGGGAGTCTAGGAAAAACTTCTCCTTTGCCGTCTGAAGGTTTACTAAAAATCGAGTGACTAAAGGCAGATAAATTGAAGGAAAGGCATACAAGGTTTTTTTTTTTTTTTTTTTTTTTAAGACATAGTCTCGCTTTGTCACCCAGGCTGGAGTGCAGTGGTGTGATCTTGGCTCACTGCCACCTCCGCCTCCTGGGTTCAAGCGATTCTCCTGCCTCAGCCTCCTGAGTAGCTGGGACTACAGCGGCGTGCCACCATGCTTGGCTAAATTTGTATTTTTAGTAGAGTTGGGGTTTCATCGTGTTAGCCAGAATGGTCTCGATCTCCTGACCTTGTGATTCGCCCACCTCAGCTTCCCAAGGCATACAAAGTTTTAATGTCTATGGGAGAAGGGAATCACAGAAAGATTATCCTTTCCTCAATAAAATATGGATGCTTATATACTCTTTTTATTAGGGGAAAGAGAAAGGGGGAAATGTGGATGGTTTTAGGGAGAGTAGTAAATGATTTTTAGGAAAATTCAATGGGCTTGAAGAATGTAAAATGGCCTGGGACAAAGCACAGCCAGCTGTGCTGACAGACTTCAGTCTTTCTTCCTGCAATATGAATTCAATTAATGAAAACTCAGGGGAGGGACCAGAGATAATAGTTTTCCTCTTTGGTGGGTCTGGACTTTAGACAGATAAGGAAACTTCAGAGAACAATTTCATCCTGTGATTTGGGAGAGACAGAAGATTGAGAGACAGAAAGAAATCTTAAACAGGCACTTTACAGAAGAAATATTAGTGACCGTCAATCAATTACCATGAAATGGTAATCAAGTGCATTAGTGACTGAAGCAAAGCAAAGTTAAACTACTAGAAAATAGATACTATTATATACTGGCCAGCTGGCCAAAATTTAAAATTCTGACAATATCATACACTTACTGGTAGTGAAGGAGGGAAATGTAATAAATTTTTTAAACTACCTTGGAAACAAATTCAACAGTATTTGATAAACTACAATGTACATACTCTGTGGGCCAGAAATTGATTACTGTGAGTATATATCCTAGAGACATTATGCACATACATATCAGAATACATTTGCAAAAATGTTCATGTTGGTAATGGGCATTGTTTGTAATAGCACAAGACTCCCTCCAGGAGTATATCAGTGGTAGAATGGAAAAATAACATTGTGGCACATTCATACTATGGAATAGTACTTAGTAACGTAAATGGATGAAATGCAATTACATGTAGCCATGTGTATGAATTTCTGAAAGAATGCTCTGCCAAAAAAGCTGCAGAAGAATCTGTACATTAATTTCAAAGCCTAAAGTCCAAAAATCATGTAAAATTTAATCATTTTACCTTGAGGGATATAAACGTATGTGGTAAACCATTAAGAAAATGAGGGCGTTACCTCTGAGGTGAGAGGCACTGGGATTGAGATTAAGGTAGTTCTCAAAGAGGGTATTATACATATTATTCTTTTCCTTAAATGGGGTGAAGGATACATGGGTATTCCTTGCATTATTGTTTTTAATCTTACATATATTTGATAAACAGTCATATATTTCTTAGTATTTAGTAATAAGAATTTTAATTATTTTTTATTTTTTATTATTATTTAATAATTTTAGTTTTAAGTCCTCCTCGGTGGACTGTGCCTGACATTTAAAACTTAAGAGTAGTATCTTTGCTCAATCATTATTTTCTTCGCATTTACCTTAGAAAATGCCAAAGGCGACAGAGGAAGTAAATTCTGAACTTTCATTCATAAGGTCAAAACAACTTAAAGAAATCAACATGTATTCAACCATAATTTTTGCTTTTTGAATCATAGTTTAATCGGAAGTAACTGAAAATTTGTATGTTACAGTGGGTTCTGCAGCTTTGGAGAAGTATTGAAGGTCTAAAAAGAGAACATTTTTTTTGGCTGAAAATTTATGAGCTATTGAAATCACTCTTTTCCTCAAACACCTACTTTCCCCTCATTAGTGGAGTTCATTCTTGTTACTGAATCTCCCGTTTTTCCTACAGTCTAACATAAGTTAATGTGTTACTGAAAAATGTTGCGAGAGAAACCAATTTGCCTGAACGTTGACAGTGTTAAAGTCAGTAAGGAAAATAGCAATATGTGGATTTGCATTTGAATAATTAATATTTACAAATCCTCTTCTTTATTTTGGTACTACGCCTTGATATGAAATTCAATTCTTTACTGCCAAAACTGGGTGTGGAGAGTGAAAAAGAAAAGTATGTTAAATTTATTCTAAATATTGAGACAGAGTAATATTACTTTGCCAAATTGTGGTATAATCTGAAGGTTTGGGTTTTTGAAAATTAATACATTCTTAGAAGGTTTGGGTTTTTAAAAATTAATACATTCTTAAAGTACATATTGAAGTATAACATATATACTTTCCTGAGTCTGAATCAATATTGACAATTTCAAGTATTTAACATGTTTGTTAGTACTCAGGAAAATCAAGAATAATGTAAATAAAAATAAAGCTTGAATATTGTCCTTTTACAAGATAGTTCTCCTACAGGAGGTGGGGAGTTGGGTGGGGTGGTGTTTACTGGGAATAAATATGGGAAGGAATGTTCCATCTGAAGAAGAAATGAGAGTGTACAAGTGCAGTGATGGATTGAATTGGATTGTAGAGCTATCGCAATTAAAGTCCTTTTCAGAAATATTCAGTAAGTGGCAATATATTCACCCACTTCTGTTAAAAAGAGGACAGGACGAGAGAAAATGGTATTTTTTTTTAATTGGGAAAGAATGAAAGAATGCTGGATTAGTTCAGTGAAATGACACTGGATCTCCAGAGCTAGTGCGCCTTTTAAGAGTTTTAATGCTGGACTACTGGGAACAGAGGACAAACAGTGCCAGCTCTGGAGCTTTGCCATGTCAATGTGGTGACTCTACCATGCACAGGCTCTGTTGTTTATGGCACATGGCTTTGTGACATCGATATGAACCTGTGTAGTGTCCCCTCCACAGCACTTGTAAACATTCAAGACAAAATAAAAGATAGTAGTTGAACTTAAAGAACAAAAGGTTACTGAGACTGTTTTTTGTCACCCAGGCTGGAGTGCAATGGCACGATCTCCGCTCACTGCAACCTCTGCCTCCTGGGTTCAAGTGATTCTCCTGCCTTAGCCTGCCGAGTAGCTGGGATTACAGGCATGTGCCATCACACCCAGCTAATTTTTGTATTTTTAGTAGAGACGGGGTTTCACCATGTTGGCCAGGCTGGTCTCGAATTCCTGACCTCAGGTAATCTGCCCGTCTCGGCCTCCCAAAGTGCTGGGATTACAGGCGCAAGCCACCGCGCTTGGCTGACTGCTTTGTTTGTCTAATAACTTTATTTCTTATCACTTTATTTAAAAGTTACAAATTGTGAAAATGCAAATAGCATTACTGGATGAAAAGACACAACTGTCTCTCTTCCTGACTTCAGAATGGCTTTCATCCCCACGTAGTCTCATGTAACTCCCACAGGCATCCTGTGGAGTAGCCATTATCATTCCCATTTCCCAGATGGGGAAATGCAGGAGGTTGAGGTTCTTGTTCAAAGTCATCCAGCCAGCACTTAGCTGAACTGCAACCAGGCCTCTACCCCCAGTCTCGAGTCCCTCTGAGATAAACAACTGCACAAATACTGCTGAGTCATCACTGAATTGGAGGCTATTAGACATAGATTGTGAACTAACAGTGATATTTTTTCAGAGTGAGATGCTGCTGATAGAGCATCTTACTTACACCCCAGATAATCAAATTGGTTAACATTTGCTGTACATTTACTTGGTGTTGTCAAGCCTTGGGCTCAGTGAGCTATATACATTATCCCAATTGATTTTTAAAAGAATCCTGCAAGGGAGATATGTTATCAATATTTGACAGATGATGACAAAAGATTCAGAGAGGATAAATGGCTTAAGGGCAGCCATCTACTTTTGGATGGGAGTCGGAATGGCTACAACCTCTTTCTGGAACCTGAATTTGCATTGTTAGTACATGTTTTTACTTAGATTGCTTATGACAGAAGAATCAAAATGTAAAAGTTTTCCAAAGATGCTTTTCCTCATTGACATTTTACACAAAACCTAGGAAACATACATCCTGCAGTTCAATATTCTTTCATTTTCTCTGGGGTGTCACTTTTGGATATTTCAGGAAAGAATCTCCCCCTCACTCCTTGGCAATGCCACTGGTTGCAGAGCTGGGTTTCAAGGCCCAGCCAGTCTGAATCACCTTGCCCTCGGTCCCCCAGGCTCCAAGTATTCAAATAATACAATTTATAGTGCCTTTAATATGTGAAAAAAATTTAAGGAAAATGAGGATGATTTTCTGTATGATTGCTTCTTATTATGCTTCTTATTATGTACACGTCTATAGACGTGTACAAATCACCCTAAACTTAGTTGTAGACAAAAAACAACAACTATTTATTATTGTTTTTCACAGTTCTGGGGGTTGTCTGGGTTCAGCTAGGCGGCTCTTGCTTGAGTTACTTCTTGCAGTTACAGTCAGATAGTGGCTGGGGCTAGAGTCATCTGGAAGGCTTCCTTACTCAAATTTCTGCCTATTGGTGCTGGCTGCCAGCTGAGACCTCACTTTGGGGTTGTCAGCCAAATGCCCATATCTTGCCTGTCTGAGCGAGAGCTTTCTCATAGCATGGCAACTGGGTTCTAAGAGCAAAGATCCCAAGAGAAGCTGACAGCCCAGTGAAAGCCTTTACAATTTAGCTTTAGAAGTCACAGAAGCATCGCTTTTTTTTTTTTTTTCATTTTATTCATAAGATGCAAGTCAGTCAGGCCACACCATATTCAAGTAGAAGGAAATTTGACTTTGCCTCTGAATGAGAGGTGTATCAAAGAAGTTGCAGACATGATTTAAAAACCACCACTCTTCTCTCACTGATACCAAAGACAAGAAATCATGTAGTTAACTTCAGCTGCTCTGATCGACAAGATTCTAAGGGATTAAAGAGCATAGATCCAGAAAGGAAATATGACTCTGTGGTGCAATTTATCATTTCATTAAAAAAATATGAAGGTAGTTTACTGTATAACAAAGATTGTTCTTCAAACCCTTCCATGAGATCAACTATTTCCTTTCTAGCCCCAACTTCAGCTGTGAAAGCAATTGGCTGGCTGATGTTGCCATTTTTCCTGGAGAGCACTTTTCATTCAATGCCCACCTTTCTCCCATTATTGTGTAAGCCCCTGGCTGTTAGACTTCCCATACATAGCTGTAATATCTGGCTATCCATCTGTGTTGGCACAAGGCCCACCCTCCTACCCTACACCCTGAAGTCTTAGAAATCAAAAGGACGGAAAAGTTGTATAACTCAAAGTAGCCCTATCATACTAGTGTCTAATGAGGCTCATGGTAACTGACATTTAGGATATTCTGTTTCCTTTGTGTTTTAACAGACCCTTGAAGCTATCTATAGTTGTAACACATTTATTTTAAAATGTTCAGTAATGTACTACAGAAATACATTGTAAATATTTTAAACAGACATACCATTAGAAGGTCATTACCAATTCTCACTTCTCTTGAGTTTTTATGTGCACCACACTAGCAGGGGGCTCAAATACTATAGTGCAAACTACAAAAATTCAGTGTGAGGGTAAACTTTTGGGCCATGTGGGCCCTCTGTTATAATATTGTTCTCAAGAATAGGAGCAAGAAAAGACAATGACAGCAAGCCACTAGTCTATGTTTACCAATCCTTTTTCTTTCCCCTCTGTACACATCTAGACTACATTTCCCAGCCCTTTGAGGTTAGGTAGAGTCCATATGGCTGAGTTCCGTAACCAGTGAAATATACACAGAAGTAATGCAGGCCACTTTTAGGCCAGGCCATAAAACTCCCTATCTATCTCACTCTGTTTCCCTTCTGTAGAAATCTTGCAGGCCACAAATTGAATATAATGGAATTATAAGGTAGCATTAAAAGGTGGAAGAAACCTATGTCTCGGAGTGACCATGTGAAGACTTGTCCCCTGCTGACTGTATTAGACTATGATACAATTGACAAAAATAAACACAATTTAATTTTATTAAGCCTTTGAGAGTTCAAAAATTTATCTGTCATAGCAGCTGGCATCACTGTCACTAACATCTCTCTCATTTATTTTCATAGAGTAAGAGTCCAGTAGAACTTGTTACATGTGGAATTGAGGCACAGAGTTTCTCCCCAAATCTCAGGAATAACCAACTGGATAAAGAGGAGAGGAATAATACACTAACAGCTAGTCATGACCTTTAAGACAGAAATATAAAATTGTTCAGGAAAGTTCATTACCATGCCAATGTGGAAGAAAGGGCAATCTACCTCACAGAAGAACAAATGAGAAAAGAGACAGGCTCTGAGTGTATTGTTAAGACCCAGAGCAGAGCTTACCGAATTGACCCACCACACAGGTTGCTGAAAGTGGAGGAGAAAGATGCTCTGTGGGATTTTTCTGCAGACAGTCATATTTCCACTATGGAGGGAAAAACAGAGAGTCCTTTGCATGCTTCACCTCAATAAATGTCCTTGACTTTCTTGTGGGTGCAGTGAAGTGTGTGTGTGTGTGTTCATGTGTGTGTATCTGGAGAGTGGAGAATGGAGGACAGCTTCGCTAGAGATCAAGAATAGAAAAAATTAAAAGTCAGCTGCCTTTGTCCCTTCTCAAATCATATCATGCCAGGGTCCCTTACTCTGTCATTCTATTGTACTCATCCTGTGAAAAAACATCAAGAAACCAAGTATAGATGAAGAGGTTCTATAAAATATTCCAATATAAAAAAACACCAAGAAACCAAGTGTAGACCAAGAGGTTCTATACATTTGAGTTGTGAGTTCCAATTAAGTTATTCACATGCCTTCTTTTTGCTCTTCTGGGAACATACTTTCATTATATGTTGGGCATGTATACCTCTATCAATAAATTGTAAGGAGATATAAGTATATGCAGATATAAATATAGATATAAACCTGGAATATCTAACAAAAGCAGTAATAGCTACTCTGTTCAACCTTGGAAAGTGCCAGTGCATTCCTTTCATAATGTTCCTGACAATCTTTCCAGTAGCAGTACTTTCATCACAGGATTAAAACCCTAAGACTAATAAGTTATAAATTAAATTGCTTTGCAGTTTTTCACTGTCTTTCAGATGAAATAAGACTTCCTGATACTTTCTGATAATCAAGATAAAATTCAAGTACACATCAAGCCTACAATTTATTCTTACAATAATTTCATATGGGATTTGTGAAACAGAGTCCATAGTTGAATTATCTAATCTATTTCCATTTTTCCAATATTTATTTTACTGTTCTGAGGGGGAAAACACAAATGTTTAACAAGAGATTCCAATCAGAATTCACTTATCACCATTTGTGTTTGATGAGGTACAAAGCCACACTGGAAATTTAACCTTGCAATGCTGGATGCTTGTGTCAACTACAGGCACAGGCCATCCATGAGCTCATATTGTACAGTCTACTGATTCCCTTCCCATTACCTGATTCCTAAACCCCAGTAAGTTTAAGTTCCATCATTTCCATAAAATTTTTGAACTCCAGAGTAATTCTGGATATTTGTATACTGTGTAGTAAGCAATTAACTAGACCCAAAGAGAGATCTAGCCTTTGCCCTCAGCTCCTGGGAGTGATCTCTAAGGCCTTGGATTGTCCTGCCTGGTAAGAATGTCTTTGTTTACCTCAGGGCCTTGGGTCACACTGGATCATCTAACAATGTGATTTATAGCGGGGGTTTTGGACCATTCAGTATCAGCTTGACCTCCAGAGGGGCTGGAGACTAAAAATCAGCCACGTGTCAGCAGCTAACCATGTCTATGTAACTAAGCCCCAATAAAAACTCTGTATACCAAGGCTCAGGTATGTGTCTGTGGTTGGCAATATTCTGTATATATTGTCACACATTATTGTCAAGAAAAAAATTAGCACTGCTCGTAACTCTACTGGGAAATAAAAACTGGAATCTTCCCACTTGAAAGTTTCCTAAACTTTGCCTCATATATCTCTTCCTATGGCTAATTTTAATCTGTATTCCTTTACTCCAATAAATTGTGAGTATAATAGCTTTCAGTGAGTACTTTGAGTTCTTTCAACAAGTTGCTGAACATGAGGGTGTTTCTGGGTATCCCAAACTTGCAATTGGTTTTAGACATGAGGGTGGTGTTGGGGTTCCCCAAGCTTGCAGTTGGTGCCAGAAGTGAGGGTGGTCTTGGGAATTTCTGAACTCTGCTGATACCATGCCAAATGTCTTCAGAAATAACATGCGAAATTAATCAGATTATGCCATAAATAGCAATAATTTCTGGCAAACCCTGATTAACTACATTATCACTTCCTATGGGTATTGTGTTCCTAAAAAAATTTCTTGCTCTAACATGAATTTTTCATAGCAGAGTGCCCACAGTCGCACAGAAACATATTATGAAACTAGCTTTTAACTAAAATAATGACTCTTAGACTTTTCTTTCTCAACGGTTTTCCTTGTAATTGGGGATGGATTCCAGCAAAGAACAATGATGTTAGGATATAATTCAATTATAGTTAATTGTGTAGCCAGGGACACATGTATTATGGCAGCTGTTAGACAATGGAATCTCATTTGCCTTCCTGTACTTTCTCCATTGAAATACTGATACATAAACACCATGAAGAGGCATGTAAAGTTGCAACAACACTGGAACTTAATAACTTCCAGACTCTAGAAGGAACAAACGAACAAACAAAACAGTTTGAGAAATTAAACAGGTTGGGTCTGAGTCAAGAAAACAGGAGCATCTTTAGGCTTTCCAAAAGGAGGACTTTAACACAGGGAATTGGTGGCATCGGTGATGGAAGAACAGAGAAGAAAAATACAGGACAGTGAGACAACTCAGAGGTTGGCAGGATCAAGAAGCTGCTTTCATTCCTAAGAAGGGGTGAGCGTTGGAATCAAGGAGGAATCTGCAAGGTGAGAGTGGATGGAAATGTCTATTAAAATATGGGATACTGAAAGAACTGAAGCTATGAAGGAACCACAGCTGCTGCCAAAGCACTGCCTGAGGGACAGAGAGGGGGAAAGAAATACCATGCCTTCTCATTGGCCCTCAAATTCCCTATCTGCTATGAGTATCTCTCTTTGGCAGAAACCAGGTAGAAGCCAGCTAACATGGAAATGTGGGGAAAACGGCCTGTAATGGTCTACCCCCTACAATATGAGGCAGAACCGGGCAAAGGTGAAGACTAGAACTAAAGAAAATAGGTAAATGAGCAGCATATCACTAGAGGCTAAGGCACACTCTAACTTGTGAACCTAAACACTGAAAATATAAAAAGAAGAAAGTTGGAAAAATATCTACCAATTGCCACTAGGTATCCACCACTCTGTCTCTGAGACATACCCCACCAGGAACAAGGTAGCACCACTATAGACTTGCATACAAGTTTGCTAGGGCTGTTGTTCCACCCCGTATAGTGCGTCTTAAAAAAATAACTTGAAGACTTTAAGTTCCTAGAAATGCAACATAAGCAGTGCTCAAATATCAAAACAGTGGTAAATTACCTTCTGCAACTTAAGCTATCAGAGAAATCACAGAAATCTTAAGCTATCAGAGATGCAGCAGGGCTATGCATGCCAGAATCTATGGGGTTTTATGCACTAAGTTAGTAAAATAAATAAATACATATGCATACATGTACACACAAAGAAACACACACACACACACATATCCTAAAATGCCTCTACTTATTCAGGAATAAGTTAGGCTTCATAAAGTAAATTCAAAGAAGCAGGAGAAAAACACTTCTTGGTTAGTAGAAGTACAAGGAATTAATCATTTCCAGACTCAACATATTTGAGTAGAAGCTATGTATATTCACTGTAATTTCAGCTAAATATCACGGAATGGGATGCTCTTAGCATTCAATTGGACAGTGGGAAGGGAAAGAGGAGCTACACTGGGCTTGGATTAATATCTTATTTATTAATAAATGAAAATAAACCAAATAAAATGGATCCTTAAAAAAGATGTGATTAGATAAGGGGAAGGTCAGTATTAACTTGAAGGTAGAGGAAATAATCCTACTTTTTTAGAACTGTGCTACATGGTACAATAGACAACTTTAGGAAAAAAGCATTGGTTGTTCTTAAGGAAAATAAAGAAAGTATAGATTGTAAGAAGAAAGAGGTTGAGATGAGAGGAAACTTAGCTGATATGACAAAGAATTTGATAAGATATAGGCTCAGATGAGGAAGGAAGTCGCTGAGAAAGGGAAAGACAGCCAAAGATATAAAAATGTAAAAATAAAACTGAAATTCAGAACCCAATCAAAAAAGAATAGATTTAACACTGCAGGAAATTAATCAGTGATGAGGAGAACAAATTAAGAAGCATTCACTGAAGACAGAAAAAAATAGACAAGAGACAATATCAAAGAAAGAGAAGATAGATTTGAAGACAAGAGTGTAGAGACTTGCTTTCTCAAAGAAAATTCACATTCCTGAAGAAGATACAAAAGAAATGATACAGTAATTGGTGTACCACAAGAGAAGAAAATGGTCTTCAATTGCTGAATATAAAACATGATTAATGAATAGAAATTCATGTCTGACATATTCTAGTGCAAGTTTTAAATTTTGAGAAAAAGGAAAATTGCATCTAAGTAGACAAAACAGGTTAATTATAAAAGAATAAGAATCTGACCAGCCTCATATATTCCCTGCACCATTATAATCCAGAGAGCAAGTAACTGTATCCAGGTAATTTTGAGGGGACAAAGTTGGAGAGAGAAACATTTTTTCTTTAGGTGAATTTGCTATTTGTAGTAGATGCTATGGATCTCCCATTATAGGACTCATTCTCCTACCTGCTGGGAGTGCTGGCTACTGAGAACTCACAGCTAGATCCCACTCTAGGAATCTTCGCCCAACCAAGCCCAAGATTACACTCCTTTCTGAGGGCAGACCACATACAATGAATGACTAGTCCATATGGAGGTACAAAGACCTTTTTGCCCCAACTTTTGCCCCAACTTCAAAGTTTGGGGCAACCCTGAAGGGTTATTCCATCCCATCCCTAATCAATCTCCTGCATGTATATCTCTGTCTCAGAGTCTGCTACAAGGGAACCTGCCCTAAGACAACATTCATTAAATAATAGGAAAATACTTATTCTAGCACCAATTGAGGAATAAAAATAAATAGCTGAAGAAAAAAATAGTGTTAAATACTGTAATTTTAACCATTGAAACTAGTTAACCATACAGTAATTATCAAAAGTAGGCTTATAAAAGAGAATGAAAATATAAAATACAGTTTTTGAAAGAAGTGGAATAGGAGTTATGTATATATTTAATAGCAATTATCTGGCTACAAAAATCCAGATAACATTTTTTAAAACTAGGAAGTATGGAAGCAAAGACTATGGGAAAGAAAAGAATTCTACATTTCTTATTTTGTATAGGTAACAGTTGAGGTTAAAGGAGTCAAAAGAGACTATGTATTGCATAAGTTGAATAAGTAGATAACTATAAACCCAAATATAATTCTGACAGAAGCACAAAAGTTGAAGAATTAAAATATCCAATTTTGTTGAAGATAATTAGACATGTTTACTATCTTACATGTCAGGAGAGGTACGCATTGATAAAGCCTTTCTGAAGATGTGTGTGTGTGTGTAAATATATATGTATATACATGTTGCATTTCCAGTTATATGGCAATATATCCATATAATCCCTAAACTGGAGTATAAAGATGCATGTAAAGCTTATTGAAGCATTTTTATCTAAGTGAAAAATTGGAAATAACCTAAAGAGTATCTTAGACCTATTTAAAGTCACTGCTACAGAATGATCTCTATGATGTCAGTTAATAAAGAAAGTTTTTAAATCTGTATGTATTTTAAATGACAGAAAATCTATATCTGCAAAAAAATGGTAGAATATAACAAAGTAGAAAACAAAAAGTTAATGAATTTTTAAAAAGGACAAAATAGCCATCAAAATAAATGGTCAATTCAAGGAATGGAAACATTCTGCCCATTTACAATGAATAAGAACAAGACCACAATTGTCATTGTATCACAACTTTGGCTCCAGGCATCCTGGTGACCAAAGTAAACCAGAAACTTAATAATAACAGCAACAATTAAAAACAATAAAAAACAACAGAATTGATTTTCTAGTTTCCATTCTTCATAAGTAAAAAATAAAGCCAATAGTATCTCAGAGGATGTGAAACATGTACTCTAAAATATATTTCTGAGATAGGAGACACTTGAATTGTTGATGAGATGTTGGTTACATCAATAGGCTCTTATAACATCATTCTCTGAAATATGAAGACACAACAACTCAGTGCAAACAGCTTCATAGTGAGGACAAGACAATTCAGTACAAAGATACAGCTTTAATGGTCTAGCTTGAACCATAGATAAGTCATAGACTATGTAGCAAAATACATGGCTTGAATATCTGTATAACAATCCACCATAAAGACCAATTCTTTCAACTAGGCTTTTGATAAACTTTGTAAAGTGGTCTCTTATGTCATACTCTGTTTGGAAATATAAACCATACATATGAGTATCATGTGAGTAGAACCAATAATCAGCTCTAGAAAAAGTAGTTCAAAGGAGGGGGATGTCACTTACCATTGGACTGAAGGGGCAAACCATGCAGGAACTATACTTTGAGTTAGGCGTTGAAAAATTAGGGAGGATTTCAGGGGTTAAAGTTTAGGGGGATGGAAGTGAGTGATGGCATACCTACAAGTGAGAGAGCTATACTGAAAAGTACACTAGGCTTGAAGTTAACAAATATGGGTAATAAACTGACATTTTGTGATAGGCATGAATGAAATAGCTGAGCTGAGAAAGTAGAAGGAAAGTTTGGTGAAACACTTGACAGGTCTGCTGGACTGAAGCAGATTGTTTAAGGGAATAGTAACAGTTGAGGGTGGGTTGGTTTGGACCATGAGGTAGCAACAATCAGTATGCTATTTTTTTTACTGTGGTTTGAGATTCCACCTAAGGTTCCTGGGAACAATAATGGAATATTTGTTATAAATAAACTACAAAGAAGCTTAGAAATCATTTAGTCAACTCCCTGATTTCAAAGAAGAAAAATATGAGCTCCATAGAAGTAAAGAAAATCACAGTTCCTCCCGGAATGCTTCCTTTTTGAAGCCAGAACCATGCTGAAAAGATGTTAGAAGACTGGATGATGAATGAGGGGGATCTTGGATGTTCCAAATTCAGCTGAGCTCTGAGAAGAAATCATTGTTATTTTAAGTCATTCGTTCTGAGATTGTTACACAGCACTAGATAACTGGAGGGAGGCGACTATATGTTTTCTAGTTCTTTCCCACTTCTCTAGCAAAAACCTGCTTCACCCCATTCCTGTCTTTTCTCATCCCAGCAAACGTTTTCCCCAAGTGGCTGACTGTCCCATCACTACTTATTTCCCCAAAGTATTCTCTACTTCTCTACCCCATTATCTCAAATGCACCTTATCTATTCTCTCCTCTCCTAAGTTGTACATTGTGCAAAAATGGAAATATGACAAGTAGATGGTATTTCTCACTAAGAAAAGCACAGCAGGAGGAAGATTGGCCCTGCTCCATCTCATTACCACAATCATTAGCCAGCACACAGGTGAATAATTACCAGATGTTGGATATTCGTCAGATTTCTCCTCTCTCAGAATGTAGGAAAAGAGGGTACTCAGCCACACGTCACTGATGATCTTCAGCAAGTGACCCTTCTGACATTCAGTCCTCTTTCTCCCACCTCCCTTCTCTCAGTCTGTCCATGGTAGTCTGTGAGTATGAGCCCTGATCACACCAGATGCTCCAGGCAAACCTAGTGCTGCCAAAGTAACTGTCATTACTTCACCCTAGAACAGAGTTTGTCAAAGACTCTCTTGGAGTTTGGCGGGGAAAGAGGGGTGAGAAGGCAGTAGAGTTTACTTTCCTTCTATTTCATATGGTGGAGCTTCTCTGCCAATAAAATACCTGAAAACCACAGCCCTAAACTTTTGTTCCCAAAGCCGTCAAACACATGAACAAAGCCAAATTTTTGGAAGCAAGTCAGTCTTTCCTAGGGAGCCACACACAATGTCATGGGTCCCAGGGCAACCCAATTTGAACAAGCAAAGAGATATTGTCTCACAGAGTCCAGTTTATAGCTTACTCTCCTACCCTTGAGATGACTTTATATCTTCATTTTTATTTTCTGAGAAGTTGATTCTGTCAGATAGCAAGAAGTTTAAATAATAATATCTCACAGCTGATGTCTCTGCTTACATTCTCACAAAGATCTGAAAGAAAGATAGATGTGCACGGGGAACTTCCTGTGAGTATGGGCTAGGTGGTATTTTGACTAGGTTATTGTTCCTAGGAACTTCAATCATTCAAAAGAACTTCTCTCAAAACGTAGAACTGAAAGTGAAGACTATTTGGGCTTCTGAGTTAATTTTACAGACAAATCAAAATAACTTAGAGTTCAAAACAAATTAATGATATCCCATCATTAATTCAATTTGTTGTCAGTAGGGTGTGCTTAATGGTGGGGATCAAAACTAGCCAGTAACTACCATTAGCTGGCTTCTGTGCCACTTCTGCACTTCCTTTGGCAAACCTCTATAAAACCTTGGTAAAGCAGGATTTTCTCCTAAGTGATTTTGGCAGTGTGTTCATATAATTTATCATACAAACTGGGGTAATTTTGAGAGTAAAAGGGGGTTCTATGAATAATTTGCTCAGTGGTAACAGGTATAAAATGGAATTGTCCTGGGCAAGCCTGAATGCATGGTATCCCTAATCTTGGCGAATATAAGAAAGACCTCTGTACTAAATAATATCCCCACAACTGTTTGTGACACCATTCACCAACGGAGCACCATTCCAGAAAATCCTTTCAATATGCAACACCTTCAAGGAGAACAGCACTTGTTTTTTACCAGTCATACCTTAATATAAACAAGTATACGAATTGCTTTTTAACAGGTGACAAAAATTAAAGCACTGCATAAAATAAAACCTTAAAAAGAGAAGTAAAAGATGTAGAACCGTATCACTAGGCTCTATTTTAGAAGAACTGAACAGGTAGGGTGTCCTTGTTGGGGAATCACAATGGAGCTAGGTTTCTGAGAGTAGACTCCAATCAGAGAAATCTAGAAAGGGATATAAGCAGTGCAGAGGGCAAACTCTATTTAGGATACAATATTTTCTCAAGCTATTCTAGACAGTCTCTCTTTTATTAATGTCAAGCCCCCCCACCATGTTCATTGCTGACAAAAGGATGTTGAAATTAAAAATCTAAGAGAAAAGCAACTGAGGTTTTGGATTTGGATTTGGTAGTTTACTTACACTGGGTAGAGCAGACCTAGAAAAAGTAATGGAGCTGAAACAGAAAAAAAAAAACATTTTTAAAGAACTAAATTAATACTGTTGGAGGTGAAAATCTAGTGGGTGCTGTGGTACCAATTTTATAAAGAGGTCCTCTAAAGTAACATTTCTTTGAGTTAATGCTGTTGCTGAGTTCTTAAGGGGGTGGAGGGGGTAGTGGCAAGTGGGGAAAGAAGTGTCCTGGATCTGACTGTAGAAAGCCACATTAGCCAGCTCCATTACCACCCATATGCCAACTGGAGTTATGGAAAGCAATGCAGATTGGTTTAAAATTCCACAAATTTGATTCAGTTGGGGAGCTTCAATAAAATGTGATTTACAGGTAGGCAAAGGATTATTTTAGTTTCCATATTTAGTTTCCACCTCTTTCTCCAGGGAACTGGTACAGTACGATTTGAATTGGCTTTAGTTCATTTTGTTAAACTTTTTATCTTAAAATACTTTTGGATTTACAGAAAATTGCAGCAATAGTATAATATCAAGAATTCCTTTATACCCAATACTCTGTTTCCCTTATTATTAACATTTTAAATCACTATGGTACGCTTGTCACAATTAATGAGCTAATATTAATATATCATTTACTGAAGTCCATACGTCATTTAGATTTTCTTGGTTTTTACCTAATTTTCCTTTTCTGCTCCATAATTCCATCCAGGCTACTATATAATAGTCATTATGTCATTCTAGGCGCCTCTTGGCTGTGCCAGTTTTTCATACATTTCTTGTTTTTGATGATCTTGACAGCTTTGAGGAGCACTGGACGTGTATTTTGTAGAATGTCCCTCAATTGGGATTTGTCTGATGTTTTCCTCATAATTAGAATGAGGTTTTGGGTTTGTTAGAGGAAAATCGTAGAGATGAAGTGCTCTTATTATCACATCTTATCAAGGGTATATACTATACTATCAGCACGAGTTACCAACGTTGACGTTGACCTTGATCACCTGGCTGAGGTAGTGTTTGTTAGGTTTCTATACTGTAAAATGACTTTTTTTTTTTTTCTCCCTTTCCATATTGCATCCTTAGGAAGCAAGTCACTAGATGTAGCCCATACTTAAGAAGTGAGGAATTATGCTCCATCTCCTTGAGGGTGAAGTATCCACATAAGTTACTTGGAATTCTTCTACATGGGAAATTCGTCTATTCTCCTTCATTTGTTTATGGGTTCATTCATTTATTTAATCTTTTATATCAGTATGGACTCATGAATATTTATTTTATACTCTGGGCTGTAATCTACTATTTTATTTTGTTGCTCAAATTGTTCCAGCATTGGCCACTGAGAGCTCTTTCAGCTGATTCCTGTTCCTCTTTGATATATACCATCATTGCGGCTACTTTGAGCACCCTCCTTAGTCTCTGGCACTACAAGATACTCCAAGTGTCTCTCATATAGTTTCTGCCCGAGTTCTATAATCAGCCATTTCTTCAAGAAGTCCTGGTTTCTCCTTCCTTCCTTCCTCCCTCCCTTCCTTCCTTCCTTCCTTCCTTCCTTCCTTCCTTCCTTCCTTCCTTCCTTCCTTCCTTCCTTCCTTCCTTCCTTCCTCCCTCCCTCCCTCCCTCCCTCCCTCCCTTCCTTCCTTCCTTCCAAAAATGTATTGAAGATTTTAAGGAAATTTTTAATCTCATTTACATATATCCACACAAGAATTTGAGAAATTGACTAAGGATTGAGGGAGAGGAAGCAGGAAAGAGAATATCTGAGAAATGGCATGTGGGTGTGTATTAGTCAGGGTTCTCTAGAGGGACAGAACTTATATGATGTGTGTGTGTGTGCGTGTGTGTGTGTATGTATGGGGAGTTTATTAAGTATTAACTCACATGATTACAAGGTCCCCCAATAGGCCATCTGAAAGCTAAGGAGCAAGGAAAGCCAGTCTGTCTCATAACTGAAGAACTTGGAGTCTGATGTTCAAGAGCGGGAAGCATGCAGGATGGGAGAAAGATTTTGGCTTGGAGGCTAGGTCAGTCTAGTCTTCTCATGGTTTTCTGCCTGCTTTATATTCTAGCCATGCTGGCAGCTGATTAGATGGTGTTCACCCAGATTAAGGGTGGGTCTGCCTTTCCCAGCCTACTGACTCAAATGTTAATCTCCCTTGGCAACACCCTCAGAGACACACCCAGAATTAATACTTTGCATCCTTCAATCCAATCAAGTTGCCACTCAGTATTAAACATCACAGGGTGTTTGATTAATTCATTGATTGATTGATTTTACTAATATGTTGTTAGCCTATGCAGTGCTTGAAAAATAATTGAAACACATTTTTTCAGTTGAATGTAAACCCTGAACTCTCATAAGGTGAGAAAGTGATGTTTCTGTTCCTAATTTCTCATTTCAGTGGCACCATCAGGATTTTTATAGGTTAGACCTAAGTCTCAAACTACATGAAAAGGGCTAGGAGATATTGTTTTGACTAAGAAGTTATTCCATTGTCTTTATCAAATTCAAGAGCAAGAGGCTTGTATGAGTCAGCTTTACCCTTTTACAGGCTGCATAACCAGGGACAAGTCACTTGGCCTCTCTAGCCTCATTTTCTCATCTGCAGAAATGTAGGAATAAATTATTTACTTCTGTGAGGCTTAAAAAATGAAGTAAAAATGTACAAAGAACTCAGCAAAATACATAGCATAAAATAAATGCTACCATGTAATCCCAGCACTTTGGGAGGGGGAGACGGGAGGATCACGAGGTCAGGAGATCGAGACCATCCTGGCTAACCCGGTGAAACCCCATCTCTACTAAAAAATACAAAAAACTAGCCGGGCGAGGTGGCAGGCGCCTGCAGTCCCAGCTACTGGGGAGGCTGAGGCAGGAGAATGGCGTAAACCTGGGAGGCGGAGCTTGCAGTGAGCTGAGATCAGGCCACTGCACTCCAGCCTGGGCGACAGAGCGAGACTCTGTCTCAAAAAAAAAAAAAAAAATTGCTACCAGATGCTTGTTACCGTTTAATGAATGAAGAAAGGCTTTGGGTCCCAGTGGCCTCCAGAGTATTCTTAATAGGTATTGTTGATCTTGAGCACCATTGGAGGAGACTTGAGCACAAGTGAGATGAACCCCATCTGCTTGCTTTTTGTCCATTAATGAAGTCCCTTTTAAATGGGAGGAGTAGGGAGACTGAAGGGAATGCATATTAGAAAAGTTGTATTCCATATCACATTTAACACATTCACCAAATAATCAAGAATCCGACTCAAAAGTCTGGGTATTGACTTAATGCTTTTTTTTTTTCTTCCCCTAAAGAGGTAGAACAGATTCCCAAGAAAAGTTTATTGCTTTCACTTGCCTAGTACAATATCCCCAGAGACACATTTTCACAGTTTGGAAGCAGGCCCATTACTGCACTACAGTGTGTCGGGGAGGGATATATGAAGGGAGACAGGTTCTTTTTCACTAACTGCCTGATTGATTCCAAATGACCATGGTGTACTGCTGTTAGGGTTCCAGGGTGTATTCATTAAGAAGATGATTTTTTTTTTATGACAAAGGTAATTTTAGTTAGAATTTTATAATAAAGCATTTGTGTAATTCTATGCCCCCTTGAAACCACCTGAACTGAGAAGTCTTACTGTGTTAAGAACCACAAGACTGCTAAAGAAATAAGGTCATTAATATTTAATAATAGGCAAACTATAGCTTTTAAGCACATGCTGTCATCTTCTCTGAACACAGGCCCTATAACCCAGGAGACCAAATAGCACGTAGCTGTTAGTATCTCTAATTTTTTTGTTGAGTATTTCTGTAAAAGTGTCTTCATCCTAAGACTCTAGGATACTGCCCAGAGATAAGGTGGAGTGGAAGAAGCATGGACTAGGAGTAATAGGGCTAATTTCTAGTCTAGCAATATCCTAACCTTGCAATTTGGGTAAATTGCTTTCCTTAATATGGTTTTCTAATTTTAAAGGCTATAATTAGGACTCAAACCCCAAACTAATAACTGCTGACCCCAAATCCACTGCTCTTTTCAATATGCCACTGTGCTGCTGTTTTATAACTATTTAAATTTCTTGCTTTTTAAATCTAAAACACTTCATTTTCTTCTCTTTCACAGCTCTAGTCATACGCAAGTAGTGTAGTTATTTACATATGACAAGAATGTTCTTTACTTGACCTGATATTTCTACCATCTTGCATAGTATCTGAAATTTTGTAGGTGTTCAATTATTGCTTATGGTATTAATGACCCTAATGCTTTTAACTATTTTTTGAATTTTTTGTATGAAAATTTGTGTTTGCTCTCCCCAAGAACATAGAATATTGCAGTTCTCCACACATACTTGCCGTGTCTTATTCTCTCTCTATTGTTAATCCTCAGACATTTTGACAGTGTGAGGTTTGAGTAACCCTAGCTTCTCCAGATTACAGCATGTGAAACTGAGGAGGACTTGTGAATCTGTGGATGTCATGTGCATTAGAGTGGTGATAATTATGAGAATACTCACTAGCTCAGAGCATCCCCCAGAAGAGTTTCTGGGGCTTCAAGCCATTCTTTCTTCAGGTCCCCTCATTTCCCCTGGCTGAATCAGTACAGGCTCATGACTTCTTCTTGGTCATTACAATTCAGATATTGCAATTGATGGTACCACATCTTTCTGGCTTCATGGGGCTTGAAGTATGAGGCATTTCACTAGGACTTGTCATTGTCTTCACTGCCAATACAGACCTAGTGACACTGGGCCCTTTGGACCCCAACACACACACACACACACACACACACACACACACTATATTCTCAATTGAGAGAACTCACTACAACCAATATTACAGCTCTTTTAATTAAGAGCTTACTCCTCCAATTTTTTATATACTTTGTACCTCCTACAGGCACAAAGATCAGATCTCTCATGGCAGGTTAAAAGGTTTGAGGCTGCCATCTGATTCTTCAATCAAAGTTGGTCTCCTCTGCCAGTATCCAGGCCTAGAACCTGGGTGCCTGAATTATTCTCTACCCCAAAGTGTGTCATCTGCTGCCCTCCTCAGGAGCTTCACTTATCCAGAGGGTAAAAGCAACTTTTGCTGCCATTTTTGGTTGAGTCTTAAAAGTTCAAGGATGAGGCCATGAGTACAAAGTTGCTTAAAGGTTTTTCCTGTGGCACATCAGGATTGCACTCAAAAGGACACTTGTTGCTCTGCCATGGCATGAGCAGGTTCTGGAGTTAAGCATGCGTATCTCCTCCCCAAATCCACACTCTTCAAAAACTCTGCAAAAGGTTTTTCACCTTCCCTAAGTCACCTTACAAAAAGAACCCTGCCCAGTGTATATATTTCAAAAATGCTTTGTGTAATCACATTTTCTTCAGAGAATATTTTAAAAGGTTTTATGTTGTTTAGATGCAATCTGAAATGTCAACAATTTTTCCATGCTTTTAAAAACTACCCACAATGTTCTTCTCAATTCTAAAAATCAGAACCTCTATACTGGATGTTTGCAACATTCTCTCTTAAAGGTGTTTGCTTTTTCACACTATATTATATTGCTAAGAGGCATACCTATTATGTGTTATGCAAGTAGTTCATTCATTCTGATTTCTATATAATATTCCATTGTGTGAACATACCAACATTTACATACTTTCCTGTTTGGGGGAACTGGGGCTATTTTCTCAGTTTGTTTGTTTGTTTGTTGTATCATGAAGTGTTTTTATAAACAATCTTGAACATTTCTCCTGGTATAAATGTGAAAGAGTGCCTGTTAGTTTTTACTGAATGAAATACTAGTTTGTATAAAATGTGAATGTTCAGTTTTAAAGGATAATCCCAACCTGATTTCCAGAGTAGTCATTAACAGTTTATAGTCCTACCTACCACTAATGTTTAAGAGATTCTGTTAATACACATACTATCTATACGTGGTATGTCATACTTTTAAATATTTTAAATATTTGCCAATATTAATAAATATAAATTGATTAAAAAAATAAAGATACACAGGTTATTTCTGCCATTTTCCCTTAAACACATTCCTCTTTCCACTCTCCTGAGATACACTGGCCTCAGTTCCTTCATTTGAAGTGAATATTTTAACATGATCTTCCTTTAGAGCCAAGAAAACCACTAACTCAAAGTAAACTAAATAGGAAACAAGTAACATGTCACCATCTTTGAGGCTTCTTGCTAATGCTGGAGGAAAACCTTGGCAAGCAAGATATGAAAAACTCCTGTGTGTCAAGTAGAGGTCCCATTACTGGTTGATGTAATCTAATAAGCACAACTCTTAGGAGTGTTCTCTGACTGGTTTCTGTTCCTTTCCCTATATTTTCTGTGACATATAAATGAATAGGGCTGACCTACAGCACCGTATGCCAAACATAGTGGTCTCTATTTCTGCCTCAGTGGTGTGTCAGTTTAAAACTCTGCCCATTTTTAAAAAATATTTTTTATTTCTAAATAATTTTAGATTTACAGAAGAGTTGCATATTGAATTTATTTCATAGATATAGGATTATTCTGGTCATATATTTCTTCTTAAATGAGCTTTCAGTAACTTGTGTCTTTCAAGAAATTTGTCCATCTCATTTAAGTTGTTAAAATTATAGGCATAAAGTTGTTCACAACATTCCCTTATCATCTTTTAAAATCTGTAGATTCTGTAATGGTGAGAGAGTGAACTTCTCTTACTTATGATATTGATCATTTGTGTCCTTGATATTTTTTTCCTGAACAGGCTGGCTAGAGGTTTATTAATTTTATCAATCTCGAAAAGATATCTTTTGGTTTCATTGATTTTCTTTATCTTTTCTTTCTTAACTAATTTGTAGATTTCTGTTCTAATCTTTAAATTTTTTTTCTTCTATTTATGTTGAGTTTTTTGGTCTCTTTGTACTACTTTATGGTAGAAACTGAAGTAACTGATTTAACAATTTTCTGCTTTTGTAATACAAGCATTTAGTACAGTAAATTTCCTCTCAGTACTGCTTTAGTGGCAACCAACACATTTGTATGTATATGTTTTGTTTTCATTTTTATTTGATTCAGTATATTTTAAAATTTCTCTGTTGATGTATTCTTTGGACCATGGGTTATTAGAAGTATGTTATCTTGTTCCCAAATATTTGGGGTTATTCCAGAGATCTCTCTGATATTGATTTCTAATTTAATTCCCTTGTGGTCAGAGAATACACTTTATATGGCTTTAAACTTTTTAAATTTATTAAGACTTGTTTTATGGCCTGGAAAATGGTTTATCTTGGTAAGTGTTCTATGTGCACTTGAAAAGAATATTACTTGGGTACAGTGTGATCTTTTGGCTCTTGTTTTTATGATTTATAATACAATTCCAAAGCAGTGATCAGTCTAAGGCTAATTATTTCCCATTACTAAGTCAAGACCTTCTTAAGTACTTTACTTAATGTTCCATGGATTATAAGTTTTACAGTCTAACTGATGGTAACAAGGCACTATGCTTGGTCCTGTATGAACACTGGGGCACTGTTCTCTTTAATTCTTTTGGAGGGTTCTTCACAAGTCTTGGATAGTTTCCTCACATACATGGCCTCATTAGTACTCTGCTGAATAATTGAAGTTGGCCCCTCTGTGCTTCCCTAGAGTCCTTGCTCTGCCCATTTCTCTCCTCATTGATATTTTGTCTTATAAATTTTATCTGCCTTCATGTCTCTGGACACTTGAGCTCATTCATAAAACTCAGAGTCTTCTAGGTTCTATCTCGGTTTCCCCTCTCCTTCCAATGGCCTGGAAACTCTATCACAGTAGTAAACTGGAGTTACTGGGCTCACTCCCTTTGTTTCCCATTTCTTAAGGCTCACTTTCCTTCACTGACTGTTGTACAATGTCTTGAAAAACATAGTTTCATTTATTTTGTCTGGCTATTGGCAACTTTCCGGTGGTAGAGTAAATATAGTTTCTGTAATTCCATCCTGATTGCAAGCAGAAGTTTTACCTTATCAGGTATAAAACTTTGGTTGTAAATATATAGTTGAGTTTTCTACATGTCCTACACCAAGAGGAAAATCCAAACAAAATTATATGATTTAACATGCTGTTAATCACTTCTTCCATAATTTTAATATCTTTAAAAGCACTTTTCAAGACTCAGTCATCTTCTATAGATTCAAATCAATAGAATAAAATGGTTTATTCAGATAGACCATTTGCCTGAGTTGGACGAGATCATATGTCTATATTTAGCTGTGATTTAGTGCTTGTTTGCAAATGAGGATAAATCTTCCTGAGTAGAGATACTGGCATCTGTCTGCTCTGTTCAGCTTTATGGAAGGTAATAATTCTCTGTCATGGCATAATTTACATTCTATATCTTCACACACCAAAAAGGATAGCGCTCCTTTCCTAGCCAAATTGTCCCAGAAACATCATAATCACAGTTCTAAGGCCTCCCCTCTCTTCACAGAAATGCAAAAAGTATGGAATATGTTCTGCTCCAAATCGGCATCAATATTAGATATTGTTATGGACTGAGTACTTGTGTCTCCTCAAAATTTATATCTTGAAGTCCTAACCCCTAATGTGATGGCATTTAGTTGTAAATACCATCTTTGTGCAGTAATTAAGTTTAGATTAAGTCATGAAAATGAAATCCTCATGATAGAACTAGTGCCTTAATAACAAAAGGGAGAGAGAGAGAGAGAAAGAGAGAGAGAACTCTCTCTGTATTCATGTATTGAGAAAAGGCCATGTTTGGACACTGGGAGAAGACAGCCATCTGCAACCTAGAAAATGGGCTCTCACCAGACACAGAATATACTAGTACCTTGATCTTGGACTTCCCAGCCTCTAGTACTATGAAAAATCAATGTTTATTGTTCAAGCCATCCAGTTCATGGTATTTGTTTATAGCAACCTAAGCAAACTAAGAAATACATATAATATAAATCTAAGAAATTCTAATTTCAGAGCTGTCCAGAATTCTGTTGGGCTAATTAAATACTCAGCTTATTCCTCAGTTTTTGGTCAGCAGTATTAAGATAGCAGTATTGAATTAAATTACAGAGATGTTGTGTAGAATAATCTATAAAACACTTGCACAAAACAAATATAAGCAAGAGTATTTTTAAATTGGGTTCCTAATATTTTCTAAAAGGTTTTATATAGCACCTCAACTTAAGACCCAGGAATTCTTACACAATTATTAGTAATGTTGCATTTCTTTTTATTACTCCACAAGAATAACCAAAATGTTATATTCATAGAAAGGACCCTGTCACCATGTTGTCTAAGTGCCATGTAGCCTATTATATACACTTCAGTGTTCAAGTTGAATAAGAATGTCACAATTCTTACTTTCACCATCAGTGCACTCCTGATACATAAAATACTTTGCTTCTACCCTGCCAGAATCAAAGAATAGCATCTAGAAGGGAAGCCCTCTACCTTGTTGGTTATGAGGAAATTCAGAGACCCATAGGTGAAAATGATAGGTCTTGGATTTTGAGACACCTGTCTCTTTCATAGTTTTTTTTTGTTGTTATTTTGCATTTGAGGTTTTGGGACACCAGTCTCTTTCATAGTTTTTTGTTGTTGTTATTTTGCATTTGAGGTTTTGGGACACCAGTCTCTTTCATAGTTTTTTGTTGTTGTTATTTTGCATTTGAGGTTTGAAATGTCCACTGGCCATGCCAAGTGGAGGCTTGAGGCAATTGTAAAAAAGACTGGGGAGGAATATATGCAAACAAAATGCATTGCAGAAATACAGCCAAGCATTTCAGGCAATAACAGTGAGTTGTGGATTTACTTTTGCTTGAATTGGATAATTTCTTCATCTTTTTAATATTTGATTTGCCAGTAGAGACTTGGCAAGAGAATATTTATTTCAACAGCGACTCCTGTGTCACATAGAAATATAATTAGTTTGATTATAATAATCTCTGTTAAGTAAATAAGATAATTCATTTGGAAATAAGTCTTTTTTTAAGAGCATTGGTGAGGCATATATTATCCTGAAATTGTATTCCTGGTTAATTCAAGCTTTAAATTTTAAAATTAGTTAATGGTAACCTGATTTCACCTATTTTCATGTTGAAACTGTTGTTTGACCTGTCATTATAGTTAGAAATTACTGTCAATAATGATAATCAAGACCTCTGTCTTCGGAATACCCAAATATGTGTAATAACTTGTGGTTGGCACAGATTAAAGTTGCCCACATGTAGCCTTAATGTCATTGGTTAGAGAAGTGTAAAGTTTAGAAATATATGAGTTCTGTCCAACTCATGACAATGGAAACAATAGAATAAATGTGAAGAGCAGAAGAAATGAAACATTAGCCCTACAAATGGAAATTACTAAAATAGGAAAACTAAACAGATATGGTTATCAAAGCAAAATCTGTTTTGGAAAAGATTAATGAGATACATACACTTCTGGCTAGACTGACCTACGAAAAAAGAGAAAAAAACAATATTTTTTATAAGATGGGGTTACTATGAAAGATAGAAATATAAATGTAAACACTAAAAGTTCAAATTTCCTAAATGCAAAAAGGTAATAAAAGCTGTAAAGATCAACCAAAAAAGAACAAAACAAGAGGAAAAATTATAGCACAAATTAATATGATGAATTAAAATATGTCAGTCATATTAATAAATATGAACAGGTTAAACTCATCTGTTTAAAAAAAATGTTTTTCAAATTGGCACATAAAGCAAACACAACTCTATACTGTATATAGAGAAATATAAAAAATGTAAGGATTCCAATAATCTAAAAATAGAGATATGAACACATATTTACCATTGAAATGGAAAAAATAAGAAAACAGAAACTTGCAATCCTGTCATCAAATTAGAATTCAGGATAAAAAGTAATAAATGAGACGGAGAAAGATACTTCATAGTGCTGAAAGTCACAATCCAAATTAAAGATAAAATAGTTATGAATATGTACCAAATAATAGCAATTACCTATTATAAAGTAGGAACTATAGAAAGTGCAAAGAAAATAAATAGAAATGCATAATTGGTAGAAGATTTCAACACACTTCTCTCAGTACAAGACAAGTAATGTGGATCATTAATTAATTAATTAATAATCTAAATTGTGAAAGCAATAAGGCATCCTAGACACCATATACTGATAATAGAAAATACAATTTCTTCTCAAGAACACATTTAACTTTTTCAAAAATTTATGCTATATTACAGCACTCTCCTAAATGATCAATGGGTTTCATAAAGTACAAATATTACAAACCAAACTATATATGTAATCACAGTGCAATAAAACTAGAAATTTAATTACGAACCATAAACAAAACAAAATAAAAAGATCCTTCCACCTGGAAATTTAAAAGCCTTCTATTAAACAAATCTTGGTGCAAACATAGACATACACACAAATTACAGAATCCCTGAAAAATAATAGTAATGAAAGCCCTACATACCAGAATCTATGGGATACATTTAGAGCAATGATCAGAGGAAATTTACAGTACTAAAAACCTACATCAATAAAAATAAAAGAATGAAAACAAAGTAATTAAATTTCTTACTCAAAAAGGTAAGAAAAACAAAGTAAACCAAAAGAAAGTAAAGAAATAATAAAGATTAAATTAGAAATTAGTGAAGTAGAAAACATAAAGAGAGTTAATTAATTAACATCATGTATTTTTAAAAATCCAAAAAAGAAAACAAATCACTAATTTGAAAAATCAAGCAAATAAGAAATAACAAGAGGGAAATAATTATTGCTACAAAAGGAAAAATTGTAAGAATCTACTTCGTACACACTTTTGCAAATAAACTTGAAATCTAGATTATGTGGATAATTTTTAAGAAAATACAGTTTACAAAAACTGACCTGGTAGAGATAGGAAGCTTAAACAGACCAATTTACATCATAAAAATAGAAAAAGTTATCAAGAAACTACTCCTCGTAAAAGTACCTAGTTCAGGTGGTTTCACAGAGCAATTTTACTATACTTTTAGATAACAGATAGTCCTAATGAGACATGCATTTAAAATGAAGGAAAATGTCCAATTGTTTTATGAAGCAAGTAGAACGCTGGTCCCATAAAAAATTACTGGATCAATAGCACTCATGAATATTAATACAAAACCTCTAAATAAAATATTTAACAGAGCCCAAAGTCATACTATCATACTATATAAAAAGTTATACACCATAGCCAACTAGAGTTTTTGCCAGGAATGCACTATACTTTTATATTATTTATTCTGCATTCTACAATGCGTTTAAGATCTGTGTCAGGTAGGAGAGCTACAGAGCTCAGCTTGCTATCAGGTGATTTGCCTGTAGTTGTTCTTTTCTTGAATTTTAATTACCAGTGCCTACCCCAAGGTCCAAATTTTCTTCCAAATCTCAGTATGAATCACAATTAAAATTCAATTATTTCATGACTGCTATCCTGAGATGCGAGTCTCTAAAATCTGGCAACAGTGAGATTTCTCAAAAGGCATCAGTTATAATAATTATCAGAAAATTAAGTTTATTCATTTCAAAGCAAGTTTTTAAAGATCTCCATGCCAAAGAAAGACTGGGAGTAATTGAGTTGCTATGTGGTTAGGAACGTTATCTTATCTTATAAATATTGGACTAAAATGGAAAGTGTTAGGAAAATATACTTTCATTTAGTATAGTCCTTGGACTGCTTTTTGAAGAATTTATCTAAGTCTTAGGATCTAAAATCATCAACAAATTACACTGGAAATATTCTAAACAAACATCAACCTAATTAGATATCTGATCAACTGATAACTTTGAAGCTTTATTGTTCATTTTCTTGGGAGGTATAATAAAAATGTGTTGATTTTCAAGAGTTGTACCTATGATATGGCGAATCACAGCAAATGTGCTCTAATTCAACAATTTGGAGTCCTATTTGTTGCTGTTTGCTGAGCAATAACTTTGGAAGTAGGTTGGAAGTTGGTGGAAGAGGTGATTTAACCTGGTGAATTTAATAAGAATTTAATAAGATTTAATAAGAATTTAATAAGATTTATACACGTAATCAGTTATCATAGCTACCACCAAGCTTACCACAAACCAAAGCATGATTCATATGACTGCATGTTTTCCATTTTTATATGAGCCCATTAGGATGGTTTTTGGTGACCTAATTTCCCTTCAGAGTTGTTCCTGATATTACCATAAATCTACTTTTATCTATATAATACCACTGGGCACAGAGGGAAACGGAATAACCACTGTAGTTAGCCCAAAGACAATCACCCCTGAAGAATGACTCTAGAATCACCTGGTCACATAAAGATTGCTCTATATCTTGACATTTGCTTCAAATTTCTGCAACAAACTTGGAAATAAGATAACAATTGAACTAATCTACATTGCTCTGATTAGTGGTTCATCCTAGTTGAGTATAAAATAAGGCAAAATGACAAAAGGTGAAGTCACACAATATTCATTTGTCTCTGTGGATAGCTTGTTTGTGCTTATAAAGTAAAAACAATAAATATTTTTGAACAGCCACTAACTGACAGATACAATGCCAGACAGGTTGGTAGGCAAGCTTTATCTCTTGGGTTGAAAACCATTTACTTATGTTAAATGATTCCTGTAATGGACATTGGTGTTCCTCAGATCCCCTCGGTCTGATTTTTTTTTTTTTTTTTTATGATTCTGGGCAACCCTCTTTCAGCCTTCATATACTTTTCTTCCAATATTTGACTCCCAAGAGACTCCTTGGGATCTGATATCAGTTTGTTGCAAATCGTCTTGTTGCCTGGGAGTTTACTTCCCCTACCCACTTCCCCGGGGGGCCTTGGCCAGTGACAGGTTTGTGAAAAAGTATGAAAGCCCAGACCCCTTATTCCTGTCAGGACAGCAGGAATAGAGTTCCCCTTTACAATCAACTGGTCTCAAAGGACTTTGCCTGAAATCTGAGATTGTACCTTAACTTGTCCTCTTCATAGTCCCTGCTCATTTTTCTGTAATTCTTAACTGGTTTCTTCCACCAACGTTTCCTTTATCAATCACTTGCACATTCATTCTCATCTTATAGTCTGCTTCTGGGGAATTCAACCTGAAATACCACTTCCATCTCAAATTTAAAAACTTAAAAAATATGTGAAACTCCCACTAATTACCTAGAAACAGAAAGAATTTAAAATTATCTAAAGACTCATTCAAAAAGCAAGTAATTACAATTTCTTTGAATAGGTAATTGTGGGAGACGAAATGAGTCAGTGGGTCGTGATGTCCATCAAGAAAGAATTAATCTTAATATGATATCATTCCTTCTGCACATAATTATATGTGGGTGTGGGACAATGGAAAAATATACCAGATTTTTTTCAAGGGCAGAAGCAGGAGAAAGAAGAAGATGGATGTGTACAGAAAGAGAATTTAATAAGCTCTTTTAAAAATCCAACAAGAGAAAAATATGAGGATGGACAAAATAATAAAATCATTTTTATTCCCTCCAGACTTTCCATTATCTTTCTTTCTCACTCCATTTTAGGAGAGCCATCTTTTTACGGTGTTTATATGGTATAAATCTGGAGAGTAAAAACGAGAAATAAATTATAAAACACTTTATAAAAACATTAAAATCCTGAAGACAGCCAAAAGAAGTGGATTGAATCATGTAGTTTAGTTAATCTACTAAGCAGGACTTTAGCTCTTACTTCTGGAGATAGAGGAAAAAGGCAGTAAAGTCTAAGTGCACAAAGGGGAAACAGTTGCTTAAACACAGAAGACAAACCTGGACACTCATTGTTAAGAACACAGAACATCATATTGCCCTGCTTGAATAAAGGCATTATTAGGTCAAGAAATGGGTCTGTTGTGCCCATCACTGGAACATTGTAAGCAACCTATACATACTTGTTGAATGCATTATCTTATTAATTAATCATATTAAAAGCATAATCCTAGCTTATTTATTTACAAAGGATATGTACCCAATGATTTAGCACAGAGCAGGTACTCAAAAATATATTTTGAATAAATAAAACTCAAATATCAGAAATGGGACACATGGCCTCTGAAGTATAATTTCATTCATAGGAATGATGGAAACAAATGTTTGAAATCATGACTGCTTTGGAAAATTTGAGATGTATTGTTCTAATCAGCTCAGTTTATCAAAAAAGAAAACATATTTTTTCCCCAAAACCTACAGAAAAGTACTCTGTATTCAATCTTAGGCCTGAAAAAGGCCTAATATTGACTTTCTATCTTCCCATTTAGCCTAAATAGTTAATAGTAGCAGAATGGTTATTATAACACACCTAAGTTCTAGGAAATTTTAAGGAATTTTTTTAAAGATGATAGAGTTAACGTAATTTCCTAGATAGCTTTGAGACTAAGTGGAATGAGGCCTACTTAGAATATGGCAAAGGAACAATGCAAGACAGTGACTTTTTAATATACAATATCTAATCTTGCTCACACAAAATATCAAATAAATGGAGAAGAAGAGGCATATTAGGCATGAAGTAGCAGCAAGAGAATTAAGAGTGAAGGTACATTTTTAAAATTTTCAGAGAAATCTTGGGGCGTAAAATGATCTATGAGATTTAAAGTGCATTTCTTTCTTCTCCTTCTGAGTGTCCGTATTCACCTACCTACTCCCTAATTTCCCTTGGCAGGTTCCAGATCTAAGTGCTTTTTTACCATTTAGATGCTTTTTACTGGATATATAGACTCCTCTCTAACAGTATACACATCGTCCCAATCAGAAGAGAGTTAGAGAGTTCGACAGTCAACTCACTGACAAAACAGTAACATTTTCTTCATTAACATAATGTGGTATGAGTCTCATGAATGGAATTCAATCTCAGCGGAGACCTACTCTAGCCCAGAAAAATATATTCTCTCTCTCTCTCTCTCTCTCTATATATATATATCTCTATATATATATCTATCTATATATATATATCTATATCTGTCATCCCCATTTTTAAAATTAGGAAACTGAATTGTGATATTATTAAGTAATATAGTCACACAGAATATTTCATACCAACCCTGGGAGGTAGTTCCTATCACTATTGTATGGATAAAAAAAGCTGGCTCTCAAACAGGATATGACATTTTTGTACTTTTCCAGGGTTTATGATATCTGCTCCAACTCAAATATCTTTGCCATATCAGATGGCATTTTTAAAAAGGCTATTGTGTAAGAGGCTTATTAAAAAAAAAATCTATTATTAAATTTTTCTTCTCTTTAAATAGGCAACACTGTCCCTTGTTTAGTGAAAATTGGTACTAGAACTAATTAATTCCTTCTTGAATAATTCAGTTAATATGCTTGACTTTTTATTTTTAGAGAATTGCAATTTTCAATACTGACTTCCTGCCAGCAAGAAGAAAACAGAAAGGAAAAAGCATACGAAGGAGTGGAGGAAACAAATTGTATATCCAGGGCATACCTGAAGGTGGGAGGCACTGTTAACCAAACTGCCTGGGCTACCAGGTTGAGATTTTTCTCCATAAAAGCTGAAACCATTCATTGATCCTTTCTAGTCTTGAGAGACAGTGTTTGCAAGAATCAAAGAAATGGGCAACAAGAGAGCTAGACATATTTTAGCATTTAGGTCTATTTTTTCTCCTTTAATTGGACAAAAACATTCTTACTCAAGAAATACTTTACCATACATGCCAATTGGATGAACATCAAGTCACAGAATAAAAACAGCTATTGTCGGTCAATCAGCAGAATACCACCGAAATCTTGAATGTATCTTCCAAATGCAGCTAATAGTAAACATATGTATACTGCTCTCGGCAAAAATTAAAAATTAATCACACCAAAATTAAGAAAAAAATTTATTTAAGGAAAAAATTATTCTAGTTAGTGAGGTCAGATTTTTTCAGCTCAACCTAAATTATTGCTACCAACTCTCAGATGTGTTATTTCATGTTAGTGTGTGGGAAAGAAAGGGTGTATGCTATTGCTTTGTTACTGTTGCAAAAGTAAGCACTTCTTTAAAAAATACAGAATAATTACAGAAGAAAATAATACAAAAAGAATGAAAATGAGAATCTTCCCTTCCCCTTACAAAAAAAAAAAAAAGAAAAAAACTATGAGAGTGACTATAAAACCTTCAAGCAGTATAAAAAGGTACCAGTATAGGTACATTTAACAAGTACCTATACTGAGTCCTGACATAACAGCCTATAACTGGGTCCTTTTAGATTTCACAGTAGAGGAAATAGAAGTTAAGTACAATTAGAGGAGATGTATATATGGTGTGGTGATCATGTCAGGAACATCACAGACACTTCTGAAACTAGCAGATAAAAGATTTCTAATCATGACAGCGCACAGCCATTATAGGTAAGAATGCTTCTACAACTGAACTTGATCATGCCAGGAGACCAGGGTTTCCCTAGGTCCAAGTATTTGGTTCACAGGATTCAAATGCCTACCTTTTGTATTGTTTAGATAGTCAATAAGATTTAAGAGAAAATAGGTGAAATAGCCACTCAAACCACAAAGCCATTGGAAAATAGTTCCTTCTTCGGATATTTAGCTTGTTTCTGTCTTGTTACTCCCCATAGACATAACTAAGTCTGTTAATTCACTTTTGAAAATGTATTTAATAACCCAAAGGTGGGCAGAACACCAACACATGACCACAAGAGCAATTCAGTCTTGACAAAACAGGCAAAATGATTGTGATTTATTTATGTTTAATGTGACTCTTAAGTCACTTAAAAGCCAACAGTACATTAGTATCTAAGAACACGAAAGTTCAGCGTATGTCTTTTACCTAATGAGCTGGTGATTTTTTATATAATTTTTATGTTGTTTCTCTCTTTTAATTGAACATTTGGAAGAAAATTAAAGTTGATGATGTTAGCATGTTCATTAAATGGAAAACTACATTATTTTATGGGACTTATTTTTAGGAAAAAATTATTTTTTATTTATTTATTTTTATTTATTTATTTATTTTTTTGAGACGGAGTCTCATTCCATCACCCAGGCTGGAGTGCAGTGGTGCGATCTCCACTCACTGCAAGCTCTGCCCCCTGGGTTCATGCCATTCTCCTGCCTCAGCCTCCCAAGTAGCTGGGACTACAGGCGCCCACCACCACGCCTGGCTAATTTTTTTTGTATTTTTAGTAGAGACGGGGTTTCACCATGTTCTCCAGGATGGTCTCAATCTCCTGACCTCATGATCCACCCGCCTCGGCCTCCCAAAGTGCTGGGATTACAGGCGTGAGCCACCGCGTCTGGCTGGAAAGAATTATTTTTAATTTTATTGCTACTAACTTTGTATTTGCTACAAAAGAGAAATGGAAGATATTTGTTGAATTATAATGCTAACTTTCTCCCCCAAGTGCTAATCTTTTCTCTTCCAAATGATAAATTGCTCAATTTTTATATATTACTTCCTGCATTCCTTTACCACATGTTCCTTTTTCTTCCTGCTACTCATACCCTTTTTCCAAGAAATAATCAAAAACCTCATTAGGTAGGTCCAAAGCCAAACTATGTCTTTAAGTGCATTTATACATGTAGTCTTGCTAATTGTCATGAAAGATTAGTCTTTAGGTGGCCAGGCAAATCTTCTCTTCTTCAACATCTCCTTTGTGTCTTTTGGGCTCCTGCTTTCTTCAGATGTACAGAGCCCAGCATCAGTTTTTACAACACCTCATTCTGTATTCCAGCTTAGTCTGGGTTTGGATGACAGCTGAGAGTGGCTAGAAGCATGACAAAGCTCTGCCATATGGAAAGATTTCTATTTATGTAGACACCTTCTCTGAGTTAAACTCATTATGGTGCAGTCTGAAGGACAAGAATTTAACAAGACAGCAACACGACTACTGTGGAAATTCTATCAACCTTAACAGGCCAATTTCTGCCTCACTATCCTACCTACTCATACATCTGGCAGAAATCCACCCCTACTAAGTGATATGGGGCAAGTTCCTTGACTGCTGTAAGCCTTCTTTTTCTGTATAATGAGCACAGTAGTAGGGTCTTATCTTATCAGGCTTATTTTTAAAATTTTGTCTTGAAATAAATTGAAAATTACAGACAAGTACAAATAACTCCTGCATTCCTTTTACCCAGGGTTCTAATTGTTAATATTTTCTTTCATTTGCTCCATTTCTTCCTCCCTCCTTTCTCTGTCCCTCTGTCTGTCACCCATTATTATGTATTTTCTGAACCCTTTGACAGCCACCTCCCATGTAATGTCCCATCACCTGAAAACATTTCATATGTATTTCCCCATAACAATGACACTGTGCTACATAACCAGTATAAATTCCTCAAAATCAAGAAATCAACATTGATATAACACTAACATCCAGCACAGACTCCAATTCAAAGTAAAGACTAGGAGTACATCTTCCATGGCCTGATTTCCTGCCTACCTCACTGCTCTTCACCCACATTCCCTGCAGCTGGGGATCACTGATCAATCACCTGCATCTGAAGCCCCTTTCAGGCATTGGGGCCCAATTCCATGCCTAAACATTGAGATTATGACAGTCTGAATTTGGTAACTTGAAACTTTGTCTTGAGTCCAGCTTTTGGCCTAGCTCTATTTAGAGTTCTCATATTTGTGACCAAGCTCATTTACTTTATCTTCCTATGTTTGAGGCCCCATCCCTAGGGTTGGAGTCAGAGACAGCTTTCAATATTTTTGTTTAATAGTGAAAGCCTTTCAAATGAAATTACATTGAATCACTACATCTATGTACACAGAGATATTTGGGTTGGAAATTTGATTATTTCATTTCCTAGCCATCAGAGATTATTTTGCCTATTTAGGTCTCAGTTGCCTCATTTGTAAAATGAAACACCAGCTAAGGCAAAGCATTGAGGTTAAATGGCACAAATATGTGAAAAAAAATTTTGTTAGTGCCCTGATAATTGATTCATTTCAAGGAAACTTATTCTCACTAAGTAGTGGCACAAAATTTGATGTAAAAACAAGAATGCAAATTTATCACATTCTTATGGTTCAGTAGCCAAGGAGATCCCATCCTACTTGGTCAACCCATTATATTCCCCATAGGAAACATATTTGGGAAACCAAATTATAATAGCTGATTCCTTAGTAAGCATGAGGCCAACCTTATCACACTGGCCATTTTGATCTTCTTACCATAATTTCTAATAACATTTATATTCTCTGTAAGGCCAGAATTTTCAACTTCAACTTTCTAGATCCTTGTTGGTGTTGCTCAAGGAAACTCCTTCTTCTAGCTTGACAAGCTTTTTATCTTTGGGTTCTTATTTTTAAGCATTTATAAAGTCTTTTTTCCTTAATACATTATCATACTGGTTCTTTTAATATGAATTATATTGTGATGCCTCCCTAGTAACCTCAATGGTGTCTGGGAGTTACTAAATCCCTTTTCATTATTGTAGGACAAACTTGTTGTTAACAGAGAAGTCAAAGCATTTTGAAGAGCCATCATGTAAATTTTTATTTGGTGTAATAGTCAAAGTCATGCAGAATTACGCCAGATAATCAATTTCTTAGAATTGAACAAAACGATATATACCTAATCATGATAGACAGAGCCTAGAGTTGTCCCTGTGATTCCTGCCTCCAGATATTCTTGCCTTCGTGACTTCTCATCCTTTTGAGTGTAAACGGGACTTGTAATTTGTTTCTAACCAATAGAACACAGCAAAACTAATGAGATGAATATGATTATGTGTACATGATTATGTTATACAAGGTTGTAACTCCAGTTTGCTGAGAAACTGTCTCCTGTGCTGGGTTTGAAGAAGCCAGCTGTCATGGTGTGAGCTGGCCGAATGCACGAGCCACATGGTAAGCCCTCTGGCCAAAAGCCAGCAAGAAACTGAGCCCGCCACCCCCAACTCCAACAGCCTACAAGGAACTGAATACTGCCAACAACCATCAGAAGTCAGAAGTAGATCCTTCTTTAGTTGAGCCTCATAAAACTGTAGCCCTAGTTGACACCTTGATTGTAACCTTGTGAGACCTTAAAGCAGAGGACCTAGCTAAGCTATTCATGGATTCCTCCCCTACAGAAGCAGTGGGAAAAATCAATAGGTGCTGTTTTAAGAAACTTAGTTTTCTATGGCTGTGGAACAAATTACCACAAACTAACACATTAGACTTCCATTTTTAATGTAGTATGAGTTTCCGCACAAGTCATGAAACTTCCACTAGATCTTAAATGCTTCTATAGAAAACCTCTTTTACACATGTTCAACTCTCCCATAATTCAGTTTGTGGGGTGATGCCAGGAGAGCTAGAGAGTGAATTCATATGTTTAAGACTCCAGGAGATACTCCAATGACATGCTTCTCTCCCATCAGTCTGAGCCCTGCCATTGGTCTGCAGACAACATCCAATGTTGCCATCTTCTTATCTATCCAGGAATTTATACTTTTGCCTCAAGCATAAAGCAAGACAAAATATATATATATATATATCATAGGTAATTAATTCTGTCCCTTCTGAGTTGAGTTTTGATAGTTTTTTTTCCAGGGAGCAATCTTTTTCCAGAGTATTCCCTCCAAATGGATAAATGCAAGTTCAACCAAGTAAAGGAAAGGAAGAAAGTTATAAGAACAAGTTCAGAGTGCTAATCCCCATAGTGTGAGGGCACATGATGTGAAATGAAAGCAGTGGTGGTACACGACAAAGCTAAGTAGTTAAGATGAAGTCAGACCATGCAAAATTTTAATAGAGCACATTCAAGATTTAGCTGCTTAACCTAGGAACAATGAGAATATGCTGAAGGGTTTCAGGAGTGTGGGGGAAGTAGTATGATCAAAACAGCGTTTTGAAAACGTGAGTCTGGGCCGGGCGCTGTGGCTCACACCTGTAATCCCAGCACTCTGGGAGGCCGAGGCAGGCAGATCACCTGAGGTTGGGAGTTTGAGACAAGCCTGACCAACATGGAGAAACCCCGTCTCTACTAAAAATACAAAAATTAGCCTGGTGAGGTGGTGCATGCCTGTAATCACAGCTACTCGGGAGGCTGAGGCAGGAGAATCGCTAGAACCCAGGAGGCGGAGGTTGCAGTGAGCTGAGATCGCACCATTGCACTCCAGCCTGGGCAACAAGAGTGAGACTCTGTCTGAAAATTAAAAAAAGAAAAGAAAAGAAAAGAAAAGAAAAGGAGCCTGGCCCAAATGAAGGAGAGTATTGTAAAAACATAGAGGACAGGAGGTGATTGAAGCAATCTTGTGAGAGATTCTGATAGCCTGGATTAGTATGGTAACAATGAAAACTGAGAAGAGATGGAGATAATTGGACAGAGGTTCCTAAAGTTATTACTCACTATTATTTCTTAGACATTTCATCTCCCCCATCTTGGAAACATTTTCTGATTTAATTGTAATTTGCTGGAAGAATTTTCCGTTTCTTCAGAAAGGGTGCATGGTTAATATACTTTCTGGCCCTTGCATGTGTGAAGCAGTATCAACATTACCCTCAAAAGTAAATGAGTACATGGACTCAGGCTGCTACATGTTTCTCTCAACATTTGATAAATGAGATACTATAACTTCCAGTTTTATATAGCAGAAAAGAAATGTTTCCCTGTGATTATCTGCCTTTTTTGTACATACTTAGTTATTTCTGTTTTGGAAGTTTCCATGATATTTTATTGTGATATTTCACCAGATAGGTCTAGGAGTGTATATTTTGTTCATTAATCCTATTTGGTACCCAATGAACACTTTTTATCTGAAAACTTGATTACTTTTAAAGCTCAGATAAGTTTTCTTTCTCAAATTTCTTGAGTTATTGCTTCCCTCTCTTCATTTCCCTTCTCTCCTTCTGGAAATTTTATTCTTGGCATAAATCTCTTGGCTTGTTCTATATTTTCTTTTTTTACTCATAATTTCTATTTATGTTTATTTTTCTTTTTTAGATAGTTTCTACATTTGAACTTTCAAATCACTTATTCAGTTTTCAGTAGTGCTGATTCCAAGTTCTTCACATTTTTGGAATCTTTAAACCTAAAAAATCATTTTTTTCCAAAATCTCTTGCTTTCTCATAATTTCTTTATTTTATTTTTCAATAATTCTCATTATGGGTTTTTTAAGTTTTTTTTTCTAATGTTATGACTCCTTTCCTTTGAAGTACTGTATCTCCTTAACTCATCTGTGAATTATCTGTCCACGTCAGCAAGTTTAGTAATCTCAAAACTTTCATAGGTGAGATTGTTGGAGACTGTCGGGCTGTAGTGGCTTTACAGAAGAATACGGTAAAAAGTGTTTCATTAACCACTGGTAAAACAACTGGATTGATTGTTGCTGAGGACCTTACTATTCAGTCTTCTCCAGGCATAAGCTTTGAGTGGCTCACCTTTTATTGGCCCATTGGAAGGGGATTAACTCATAGCAGCAGTTCCCCTCAAGGGTGGTGAGAATCCATGGGACCAGTAGGGTATCTCAGGGATACAGTGGTTAGCAGGTAGAAATGGTTCATCTCCATGGTTTTAGGCAATCCCTAGAATCTCTTGGCTGTCCTCTTAGAGCGCCTTGAAGTCAGAGCTCCTTACTTCTTGCTGCATCAAGAAGAATGGGCTCTTTCCTCCTGGTAATTGAAATAATGCTGCAGAGAAGGTACATTATCCTCTTAGCCTGGTTTCTGTGAGGCCATCTGGAAAGTCTAAAGATTCCAGATATATGGGATCCCCTACAGGGTTCTACAGTGAAATAGGATAATCTCTATACCACCTTCCCAACCCCTTCCACCCTAAAGACACACACACATACACACACACTCTCATTTACTGGTGATTCCCTCCAGCAGGAGGTTAGAGGAAACAAGGAGTGAAAAACATTTTCTCAGGCTGTCATCTTAACAGAATCCTTCCTCTTGGTAGTTTTAAAATTAAAAAAAAAAATTATACTGAAATCTCCCTGAAGATAGAAATGATAGGTGATTTTCTAAAGCAAATTATATGAAGATCATGTTACTCAACTCCAATACGTATTCCTTAAAAATACTAATGACATTCTAAACATGATTTATAATTGGTAAGTGCGTGAGTCAAGGAAAAAATACATACCTTGGAACTAACAACTAAGAAATATGGTCGCATTAGCACCAGAAATTGATTTTTTTTCTCAAGCTGTTTGCCAATTTTGTATTGATTAGTCACTGTCCTTGAAAATCAAGCTACTATTGATCCGTATCAAGTACCTAAACGCCTCAAGAAATATTTGTGGATTTTGATGAATTACAAAATAGAATAAGAACATGACAGACTGGTCTATGCAATTTTCATTATTTACATTTCTGAAATAACTCTGTGCATCTTTCTTTCCTTGTCAACTGATATCACCTAGATAATGAAACCTTTCTGATTTCCAAAATATTTCTGGGCTTTGTGAGTGGTTTTGGATAACTTCATGATAAACCATCTCAGGAGATGCTTGACCTACCTTAAGGTCTTGAATGTCCTAGTTTTTTAGTTGATCAATAGAAACACTCTTGAAGATGTACAGTTGAAAATATAAAGTACTTAAGCTCATAATTTTTTTTCTTCTGCAAATGTAATTGTCTCCCATTTTAAGAAAAAGTACTTTGAGAAAATAGAAAAATTGAATACTGCTGCCTTTTGGATATAGAAATAAAAAATGAGGACACTCTAAATGAAGTCAGAAGGAAGGAGTGACAGAAATGAGGACAAGAGGTATGTTTGCAAGATTAATTGGCTCACTACTATTGCTAAAAGCATATAGAATATCACTAAATGTTAAGTAAGGAAAATTACCAAACCACCTAAAGCATTTTGTGGAAGAATCAAAGGCCCATAAAACTGAACTGAGAGAATCTACTTTTCCCTTCTTCTAGTACAAATAAAATGGAGGTTTTTCTCTTTCTTTTCTACATTTGAATGAGACTAAAGAGGCTCAGGTGGCCTTGAGAGCCTTGGAACTGAGATTATTATGTAGAGATGACAGCTAAAGAAGTATCAACCTGAGGTTCGACTTAATTGGTTTCTGTCTACAGGACCCCACATTATTTATCCCAATATGGTTTCAAAATTCTTTGCTTCCCTGCAAAGTAGATGTTCCCTGAGATTACCTCCTGCCTACCAGGCTGAGTGTCTATTAGTCGAAATGTTTTGTAATAGTTGCTGCTTCCATTTTTGCCTAGCTGGATTCAGAAAGGGAGGGGGACTGGGTAGCTGGAGTGGATTTAGGAAACACTGGGCTGTATCTCAGACATGTGCTTTCGGAAATGGCTTTGAGTGGTTCCCACTTGTCCTGATTATAAATGTCTGCTGCCATACTGGGGACTAGTACTCTGTTAAGAACCTGGCAAGGAAGATCCCTGACCTGGAACTCTATTTTTAAAGAGTTTCATACTGGTTCTCCCATAACTATACTCTACTATACAAGATAGAGTCCACAGGGTCAAGGGGTCTGACAATTCTAAATAGAACCAGGATTTCCAGATTTGTATGAAGAACATTTGTAAAGATAGCAGTATAAAGTAGATTTTAATTAACAGTTTGTTAGTTTGGTTTATAAGATTTATATGTTTGGGTAAACCGTGTGTGGGTTTTCATTCGTACTCTTCACCTGAACTCTACAAATGTTAGGAGCAGGCCTATTTGTCACTATTCCTTTAAGGCAAAAGAAGATGTCACCTGACCAATTCCTGGACCAAATCCAGTGCTGCTCCTCTCCCAAATCAGAATAAAGCATTCAACTGGTCCTGCCTCTCCCACTAATTAACTGTGGGACCTTGGCATGTCACTTCTTCTGGGTATCAGTTTTTCCATCTGTGCAATGAGGAGGTTGGGCAAGATAAGCTGAAGATTTTTTTCCAGTTTTTTCGGAAGTAAGAGTGGCAAAGAGTAGACAACTATTTTTGGCTTTATCAGGCTTAGTGGGGCCTTGAAACCCTTTTGAACCAAGGCTTCTATGGGTAAAGCAGAGTGGACCCTCAATACACATTTTTCTCAGAGTGTGCAGTGGAATTGCTCTAAGTCTCATCAACTTGTGCATATGAAAATGAACTTGATAACATTTATAACTCCAGTTTCACCAGTTTCTATGTATATGCTTAAGGCAAGGGCCTCCACCCTCCTCAAAATTTCACTCAGCTAGTTATGGGCATCCCTGGATTGTTACAAGTGAATTTCTTAATAGTTCTTAGGGTTTTCCACCCAAGGATGTCATAGTAGTGTCTGCTGGAGAGATCCTTTCTCCTTGAACCACCACATTGCACCTTTAGCCTCTGTGCATGACAAACAGAATGGATGGTGGTGCCAATGCACCATTTTCCAATGCCACCAAGACTGTGGTACTGCAGAATGAGCTGCAGCCAAGCCATACACACTATATTGACAAGGAGGAGTGCCCCTCTTTCATTCTTTTCTTTTTATTTTCGAATTTGTTCCTGCAATAGCAAAGCAGGGGTGAGTATGCTCCACTGTCTCACAGTCACATGTGAAAACAAGGTTTCTCTCAACAGCCCTCAGAAACAGATTCAAGGATCACACAACAGACCTTGACACTGGCCTCAAAATCCCCGTGTCTCCCCAGATGCTGAATGTCATCAGACCCACATGAACATCAATCAGGCACAGGCCCATGGATTACTGGCCCACTAACTTAGCAGATATACCAGATATGAGAATACAACTAAGACACAACAAATCAGTGAATGAATTAATGAATAAGATCCTAGGAAAATGATGAAGGACAGTGATACTGTACTAAAGTACCCATTTAGTACAGCGATACTAAAGTACTAAAGTAAGTATAGTGATACAGATGAAATCAGATATCATTTCAGAAATTCAATTAGATGCACATTGTTTATGGATATTAGTTGATTGTTTTAGGCCTTAGTGAATGCGTCTTGCATTTTTGGCAATCTAGTAAGCTAATAATTTTTATTCACTGAGTACTTGTGATATGCCAGAAACTGGGCTACACATTTATATGCATTATCTTATTTATTCATTTAGGTCAGGGGCTAGAAGAATTTTTCTGTAAAGGGCCAGATAGCAAATTATTTTCAGTTTTATAAGCCATTATGTGTCTGTCACACTATTCAGCTCCAAAAGCTAAAGTGTAAACAATTGTGTGTGTCTATGTTCCAATAAAACTTTCTTTACAAAAATAGGTTGCAGGCTGAATTTGGCCTGCAAGTCATCATTTGCTGACTGCTGCCTTATGGAATTCATGAGGATGGTACTGCTTACATCTTTATTTAACAGTCAAAGAGATTGAAACATCTAAAGGGAGGCTAGGCAATTTGCTCAAGGTTTTGGACACTAAGGAGGGGAACTGGAATTGGAACACAAGCAGTCTGATTCCAGAACTCATACTCTTTTGTAGAGTCATTTCTGGTACCTGGCAGTAATTTGAAGACCATACTTAGGTGAGAAAGTTGATAACTGGGACATGCCTGTGAACCTGCTTTGTGTGTGGGCTTCCTTATCATCATCGTCGGCACAGAGCTTGATATATGCTGATTATGTCAAAGAAAGAAACATCTAGTAATAAATGAAAAGTCACTTTCTTGATTTTTTAACCATCAACTCATGCTTTGCAATATCAAAGAAAGCATAATGTATGTTCCATGCTGACAACCTGTAATTAGAGAATTTCAGTGTTCATGACTTCTTAATTGCTCTAATATGGTGATCTCAATTCCTACTCATTAGTTTTGTTTCCAACACAGCCCCTCAAGCCAGCTTCACCTTTCATTAGGAGGCCATGAGTCAGTAACGATAGTAATGATGATGATAATGATAATAATTCTATTAACACATTTATATAATATACTCTAAACCACTCACTCTTCTAAACACTTGAATATATTAATTCATTTGCCCTTCACAGCAACCATTTTATAGATGGATAAACTGAGACCAAGAGGTGTTAAGCAGTTTGGCTAAGGGCAAAATACCAGTCAGTGGCCCACCTGGGATATGAAGACAGGCACTCTGGCTCCAGGGCCCATGCTCTTAAATTGCTACTCCTGATAGCCATACAAGGAGGAATTTCAAGTATAGTAAAAGCACAGCTTTTCATTTTGATTGGTCACCTCTGAGTAGATAGAATGTAAATTGCACTTGGTGATTTTCTTAGAGGGACTGTAACATTCCTTGAGTATGAAGGAATGGGACATCCTCATAACCAGTCTCTCTTGTTCACTGTTGACACTGGTGATATGTACAGGTGCTAGTGTCCATCGCCTAAGACAATTTAGAGGAGTGATCAGCTGAGTGTGTATGTGGTGGCAGGAAATGGGGGAGTCATGGGGCACCTCAGGAATGCCCAGGGGCATGGATGAGGGCACATTCTTATTCTTTTTATTGAGACAGTGTCTCACTTTGTCACCCAGGCTGGAGTGTAGTGGCACAATCTCGGCTCACAGCAATCTCCGCCTCCTGGGTTCAAGCAATTCTCATGCCTCAGCCTCCTGAGTAGCTGGGATTGCAGGTTTGCACCACCACACCTGGCTAATTTTTGTATTTTCAGTAGAGATGGATTTTTGCCATGTTGGCCAGGCTGGTCTCAAACTCCTGGACTCAAATGATCCACCCACCTTGGCCTCCCAAAGTGCTGAAATTATAGGTGTGAGTCACTGCACCAGGGAGGGCATATTAACATTTTGAAGTGGAGGCATTTTCCTTTATTATTTATAATTTTCCACCTCAAATTTTCTTTTTAGAAATCTTACTCATTTATGAATACAGCAGATATATTGCTGGAACTCCTCTATGTCCTCAGAATTACCCTTTCCCTATATGCAGTCCAATTTCTTATTGTCAGCACCTTCAACTTTTTGCCTGAGAAGTCTCTTTGACCTCCAGAGCCCTCTCTGCCTGATTGCCAGGCAGGGTGGAAGTGCCAGGGAACTAAGATTCACTGAAAGCAGCTCTAACCAATAATTGATGAGAGTTGGTGTATAAATATCCCAGCACCATCACCCCAGAGCAGAATAATTCTGAAGGATGTATGTATGTTCTGACTCTCAGAACACCCCAGATGATTAAGTTCCAGTTGTCCACAGTGGAAACTGGCTTAATAATTGTATCAGTCAAGATTCCACCAGAAGTACAAAATCAGTAAGATGGATGGATGGATGGATGGATGGATGGATGGATGGATGGATGGATGCAAAGATGGATAGATGACAGATAGATAGTAGATTGATTGATTGATTGACTGATTATTGCACTGAATTGGTTTACCTGATTATGGGGCTTGGCAAGGCCGAAATTCACAGGGCAGTCCATCAGGAAGGGTAGGCTGGGACTCTCAGGCAGGAGATGATGCTCCTGTCCACAGGTGGAATTTCTTCTTCTTCAGGGATATTTCTCTTTTACTCTTAAGATCTTCAACTGACTGGGTTAGGCCCACACAGATTATTTAGGAAAATCTTCTTTACTTAAAATCATCTAATCATAGACAGTAACTACATCTACATAGCACCTTCACAGCACCAACTAAGTTAGTGTTTGATAATTATGGACTATAGCCTAGTTAACTTGGCTAGTTAACTTGATGCATAAAATTGACCATTACATCAATGTACCATTTATTGGTTACCTTCTTTTCTTCATCTCACTCCTCTATGTTTTATCGGATTTCCCTCTTGAATAAACTATCTGTACTTGAATTCTTGTCTCAGGGTCTTTTTCTAAGAGAACCAACCTCAGGCAAAAGAACTGGTGTCCTCATGGGTTCTTCATCTTTCCAATAAAAATTGCTTTCAAATGAAAAAATCTGAATTCATAACTCATAATTGACTTAAATTCTAATAAAATATGATCTTCATCAGAAATAAGGACATTTAAAACATTCCCTATTTTTGTAAACAATGATGTGCCCCATGAGAACTGTGGCTGGTATGTACTACATGTGGACAAGGTGTGATGCAGATTTTTAAAAATCAAGACCAAACATTTATAATTTTTAGCACATCTGCAATCACAGATATTTACAGATTTCAGGTAATTAAGAAACCACCTCAGTGCTGATCAACTACGAGCTACTATAGGACAGAGTAGTCTTTTTAAAACACAATCCTGATAATGCCACGTCTTCATGCAAATTCTTTCCATACCTACTTTCAACTTTTGGGAAAATTTTCTTTTTTTTTTTTAAATTAATTTATTATACTTTGAGTTCTAGGGTACATGTGCATAACGTGCAGGTTTGTTACATATGTATACTTGTGCCATGTTGGTGTGCTGCACCCATCGACTCGTCAGCACCCATCAACTCGTCATTTACATCAGGTATAACTCCCAGTGCAATCCCTCCCTCCTCCCCCCTCCCCATAATAGGCCCCGGTGTGTGACGTTCCCCTTCCCGAGTCCAAGTGATCTCATTGTTCAGTTCCCACCTATGAGTGAGAACATGTGGTGTTTGGTTTTCTGTTCTTGTGATAGTTTGCTAAGAATGATGGTTTCCAGCTGCATCCATGTCCCTACAAAGGACACAAACTCATCCTTTTTTATGGCTGCTTAGTATTCCATGGTGTATATGTGCCACATTTTCTTAATCCAGTCTGTCACTGATGGACATTTGGGTTGATTCCAAGTCTTTGCTATTGTGAATAGTGCCGCAATAAACATACGTGTGCATGTATCTTTATAGCAGCATGATTTATAATCCTTTGGGTATATACCCAGTAATGGGATGGCTGGGTCATATGGTACATCTAGTTCTAGATCCTTGAGGAATCGCCATACTGTTTTCCATAATGGTTGAACTAGTTTACAATCCCACCAACAGTGTAAAAGTGTTCCTATTTCTCCACATCCTCTCCAGCACCTGTTGTTTCCTGACTTTTTAATGATTGCCATTCTAACTGGTGTGAGATGATATCTCATTGTGGTTTTGATTTGCATTTCTCTGATGGCCAGTGATGATGAGCATTTTTTCATGTGTCTGTTGGCTGTAAACTGGATAAATTCCCTTTGAAAACTGGCACAAGACAGGGATGCCCTCTCTCACCACTCCTATTCAACATAGTGTTGGAAGTTCTGGCTAGGGCAATCAGGCAAGAGAAAGAAGAGAAATCAAGGGTATTCAGTTAGGAAAAGAAGAAGTCAAATTGTCCCTGTTTGCAGATGACATGATTGTATATTTAGAAAACCCCATTGTCTCAGCCCCAAATCTCCTTAAGCTGATAAGCAACTTCAGCAAAGTCTCAGGATACAAAATTAATGTGCAAAAATCACAAGCATTCTTATACACCAGTAACAGACAAACAGAGAGCCAAATCATGAATGAACTTCCATTCACAATTGCTTCAAAGAGAATAAAATACCTAGGAATCCAACTTACAAGGGATGTAAAGGACCTCTTCAAGGAGAACTACAGACCACTGCTCAGTGAAATAAAAGAGAACACAAACAAATGGAAGAACATACCATGCTCATGGATAGGAAGAATCAATATCGTGAAAATGGCCATACTGCCCAAGGTTATTTATAGATTCAATGCCATCCCCATCAAGCTACCAACGAGTTTCTTCACAGAATTGGAAAAAACTGCTTTAAAGTTCATATGGAATCAAAAAAGAGCCCGCATCTCCAAGACAATCCTAAGTCAAAAGAACAAAGCTGGAGGCATCACGCTACCTGACTTCAAACTATACTACAAGGCTACAGTAACCAAAACAGCATGGTACTGGTACCAAAACAGAGATATAGACCAATGGAACAGAACAGAGTCCTCAGAAATAATACCACACATCTACAGCCATCTGATCTTTGACAAACCTGACATAAACAAGAAATGGGGAAAGGATTCCCTATTTAATAAATGGTGCTGGGAAAATTGGCTAGCCATAAGTAGAAAGCTGAAACTGGATCCTTTCCTTACTCCTTATACGAAAATTAATTCAAGATGGATTAGAGACTTAAATGTTAGACCTAATACCATAAAAATCCTAGAAGAAAACCTAGGTAGTACCATTCAGGACATAGGCATGGGCAAAGACTTCATGTCTAAAACACCAAAAGCAACAGCAGCAAAAGCCAAAATTGACAAATGGGATCTAATTAAACTAAAGAGCTTCTGCACAGCAAAAGAAACTACCATCAGAGTGAACAGGCAACCTACAGAATGGGAGAAAATTTTTGCAATCTACTCATCTGACAAAGGGCTAATATCCAGAACCTACAAAGAACTCAAACAAATTTACAAGAAAAAAACAAACAACCCCATCAAAAAGTGGGCAAAGGATATGAACAGACATTTCTCAAAAGGGAAAATTTTCTTTTTTTTTTTTTTTGAGACGGAGTCTAGCTCTGTCGCCCAGGCTGGAGTGCAGTGGCCGGATCTCAGCTCACTGCAAGCTCCGCCTCCCGGGTTCCCGCCATTCTCCTGCCTCAGCCTCCGGAGTAGCTGGGACCACAGGCGCCGCCACCACGCCCGGCTCATTTTTTATGTTTTTAGTAGAGACGGGGTTTCACCGTGTTAGCCAGGATGGTCTCGATCTCCTGACCTCGTGATCCGCCCATCTCGGCCTCCCAAAGTGCTGGGATTACAGGCTTGAGCCACCGCGCCCAGCCGGGAAAATTTTCAAATTCTGCAGTCTGACATTTAAAACTCACCTTGGCCTACTCTCTACCCTTGTAATTACTTACTGCTTCCCATGCTCCAAACACATGGATCCAACCCTTCTTGGACTGTGCCATGCCCCTACCTCACAGTCGATTGCTTGACACTGCTCTTGATGTCAATGTGCTCACAGGTCCCCGCTCAGCTCAGTTCTAAGCTGGCTGCTTGCTACTTGTCCTTTGAAAATCCACGTGTCACCTCATTGAGGTCTTCCCTCACCACCCCACACTCCTATTTGGATTAAATGCTTCTCCTGTGAGTTCCATCACATCTGCTTCATACCTATATGATAGAACCTCTACTACAATTGTTTGTCTCCTGTTTGAGAACAACACTGTTATTTCTTGGTGCCTACCTTCTAGCTCAATGCCTGGCACAAGACGGTAAAGAAATGTTTGAAATGAATTAAATGAATCGAGTAAGTCCCTTGAATCAACATCGTTACGTGCTTCCTTTGAATTGAAAGAACCTAGAATATATTTGTATTTTAAGTGTCACAATTTTCATGGATCATCTATCATTCCCCATATAGGGCTTTTAAGTCAATCTTTTCTTCTGAGTATCTGTGCTATTTAGGACATTTTTATAGATGGAAGGAAGAATTTTTCCACATGTTTCCAACTTCCATAGCATTTTCCTGGCTCCACTCCCAAGAATACCCAACAAGTTTATTACACTTGTAGATTTTCAAACTAGCTTTCATGAGCAAGAGTGCCATTCCTCTATGAGAACCCAGAGCAGGCTTTGCTAGAGACAGTTTGCCAGGAAGGCAAAGACACTGAGTGGTTGCTAGCTCATCAAACCATTTACTGTACTTCTCCATTTTAAATCAAAAGTAGTGATAAAAATGGATTTCTAATTGGTGGACTTTTCCCTTGAAACCTGAAAAAGTCCAGAAGCCAACTGAGGGTTTTTTCAAGACATTGTCTGTGCATGTGTGACCCACTTGTCCTTTTTCTGTTCCTACAAGCCTCCTTTTCCCAGGGAGAGAGATCATCTTGAGCCTTACCTGTAAGCTCAGCTTATCCCAGGTTTTGAGGCTTAACCTCATGTATGCTGTATGAATGTATATAGAGAAGGGATGGAGATCCCTCCACCACAAAGTCTTACACTTTAACTTTCAAGTAAAGAGAAGGAAAGCCTAGGCTATTCTTAGTTTGAATGGTATTTTACTGCTCATTGTTCTACCAGAGCTAATAACAATAATAGTAACAGTTTTTCATTAAGCGCAATTTACCAGACATTGCCCTGAGGTGTTTATATACATGTCAATATATTAATATAATCTTCATCATCAGCCTGTGCAGTAGACTCTGTGAGCTCCATTTTACAGCTGAAGAAACTGTGACCACATACATAATACACTGGGGAAAAATTTAAGAAATTTGAGTTCAATTCTTAGAAACTCTGCTATAAGACTTACTATGAGTCCTTCTCTGACCTTTTGCTTTCATTCTGAGCCCGAGTCTCTATTTTTATAAAAATCTTAATGATGATGACTACTACTTTAATTTATTGAGGGACTGCTATGCACCCTGTGTTTTACATTTAGTTAACCAAGTGACGGTGCTAGGATTGAAATTCAAGGCAATCTGCACCAGAGCCTGAGGTCTTTTCACTGCAGTGTGGACCACTGCTCTCTCAAGGCTGAGGCTTACTCATGTTTTCCTCAGTCATTCTAGTAACTGTGGCCTTGCCCATGGACTCCAGCTATGTGATTAAGAGGTGGCTTCCTTCCTGGCCCTTGCTGCCTCTTTTTCAGTTTTGAATCTTAGCCCACCTTTTGTTCCAGATCTGCTTTGGTAAATCTTCTGACACCATTAGCTGCCTGTCTTCTGTGCTTCCCGTTGCTATCTCCCTGCCCCAAGCACTTGGCTCCAGTATCTCCTGTCACCCAACATCATGCTCCCTTGCCTGATTGGCCTCCTCTCTTCCATACATATGGACCTATCCATAAGCTCCTCACCCACATCCTATGGAAGATATCTCATTTTTCAGGTCAAAGCCTCAATTTCTGTGGCCTAGCCCTAGCTTTCAAGTGTTGAAATCCCACTTTGGAGTATGAGGGGCAGCTTTGGTCTCTAAGATCTATACGCTAATCAATGGTAAATAAAGAAATAAAGACTCTTCAGTATCTGACTTAAATATCACTTTGGAAGTGACTGAACTCCCACAGTATTTTAAATCCACATCTCAAGAAGCACACAACAATTTCTGTCATATTTAAATATAGATACATCTTACACACTGATTCTTTTCATTCAGACTGTATTAGTTCATTCTCATGCTGCTATAAAGGACTGCTCAAGACTGGGTCATTTATAAAGGAAAGAGATTTAATTGACTCACAGTTCTGCATGGCTGGGGAGCCCTCAGGAAATTAACTATCATGGCAGAAGGGGAAGCAAACAAGTCTTTCTTCACATGATGGCAGGAAGGAGAAGTGCAGAGCAAAAGGGGGAAAAGCCCCTTATAAAACCATCAGATCTTGTGAGAACTCACTCACTATCATGAGAACAGCAGCATGGAGGTAACTGCCCCTATGATTCAATTACCTCCCACTGGGTCCCTCCCATGACAAATGGGGATTATCAGAGCTACAATTCAAGATGAGATTTGGGTGGGGACACAGCTAAGCCATATCACAGACCATATGCCCTATGAGGGCAAGAAGAGTTTAATTCATATTTGTGGTACTAAAAGAAACAGTAAACTGGGGAATAACTGGGTATCTTGAAATGTAATACCCTCAATGACAGATATAATCTTCATTCAAGTCACGGAATTCACATTTAGAATTTACAGAGGAAATGCACTTTTCTCATATATAAAATATTATTAATAATGAAAATTAGGTAATATGTTAAATATGCTGAAGTTAATTTAAGTAATAATTAACAGACTCATTAAAAGAAGATAATAGCTTATGCTAATAAATGATATTAATAGATTTTTTTCCCAAGATTTGTAAAATCTTGGACTCTGTAAAGTCACACAAATTGTGAAATACAGTTCATTAAAAGTATTTATTCTATATTGAAAATGCTTGGTTCAATATCAGCAGCAAATGAGTAATGAAATTCAGGTAAAATGCGAGCCAAACTCAGAGGAATCAAGTACATAATGATCAAGGAGAAATTCACTGATATATTTACTACGGTACTGATCTGTTTTATCCGAGTCATTTATTTGGGACAAAAAGGAATTCTGCCATTATATCTTTGAGGTAAATCAAACACAGTCGCCTGCCTCATACTGACAATACTGCCAGTTTCCAATTGATTATAAATAGAAAATGGCCCTCCCTGCTACCATCTCCATACGTGGGCTTATTTTCCTAGCCATAATCACCTGAAGTCTTTGTAATTTAAAGGCCTAATTTTCTGCCCTCATTTTCATAAAGACTTTTATAGCAGGCACAATACACTCCAGTGGGTAAGTAATGTATCATACCCTTGGTACATGCAAAGATTACTTCATTAATTACAAAGAAAAACCACTTAAAAGGCCATATATTTCCCACAACCTGTTCACAGAAAAGGCCATAGGTGGCCATTTAAAACCACTTGGGTGTACACAAAATTATCTTAAACATTGTACATGTACATTAAACATTTTTATATGTACAGAGTTTTAAAAGAGAAACATTTCTATAAAGTTTATAAAGAAAACAGCAAATCCTTTCCTATTCCTCACAAGCTATTAACTGCTCTTACGAGGCAACCACTTTTGAATACTTGGGCTCTTTCTATTCAGGTATACAGCATCCCATTTGCTACTTCCTGATTTTTTTTTTCTGTTTTCAACATTATCTCTTGACTTTTTACTATAGAAAATAAAGACTCAGCTCTCTTAGACACTCCTTTTCCACCTGTAGGAGAAAGAATAATAATTATTTTCAAAACTCTTAGGTTCTTAGTTGTAGTGAGTCCCTGTTTAAAAAAAAAAAAAAAGATAGATTAACAAGAGAAAAACACTGGGTGCAGGGGCTCACACCTGTCATCCCAGCACTTTAGGAGGCTGAGGCAGGCAGATTGCTTGAGCCCAGGAGTTCGATACCAGCCTGGGCCACATGGTAAAACCCCATCTCTACAAATAACACAAAAATTAGCCAGGTGTGGTGCTGTGCAACTGCAGTCCCAGCTACTCAGGAACCTGAGGTGCAAGGATCAGGTGATCCCAGGAGGCAGAGGTTGCAGTGAGCTGAGATTACATCACTGCACTCTAGCCTAGGTGACAGAGCAAGACCCTGTCTCAAAAATAAATAAGAGGAAAACAAACAAAAGTATATTAACATGTATATTTCAAATACACATGGGAGACACCAGGGATTGAGTGGTTCTCAAAGAGGTAGCTTTGAATTCCAGCTTATAGAATATCTTCAACAAAAAGTGGTAAATTTTTGAGAAGTGCCAAGATAAAGGAAAGGACCTTGAGTCTCTGGGGGCAGCAACTTTTGGGAAGGCAAAAATAATAATAATAATAATAACAACAGATAAAGGCTAGTTATTAAAGAGTGTTAATGTAGATTTCTCCATTACCATCTGTAAGCCAACGAGTATTCAAGCTGTCTTCAGTGGTTAACCTTTGTTATCCCTGGTAGAGAAGGGGTAAGGATACCTTTAGTCTTTGTACATCTATGTATTAATTTTAGGAAAACAAAGGGAGGGGAGAGAGCTTTCCTGTATCTCTCCTTAAATTCAACAATCCTTCATGATTTGAGGAAACATATTCTGATCTCCTACATACCTCAACTTTCAAACATATACCTCCCAATTGGTACTTTTTCATTCTCTTTATTCTTTGGAAAGATAAATATTCTGTGTTATGTTATTATTACAAATTTAACATGATTGAGCTATGTAGTTGCCATGCTTGTATTTCATTTCTTGTAAAACTATACAACTTTTTTAATGTCCCTGGACTTAATCGTTCTCTTTCTTTTCCTTCTCTCTCTTCTTTCTCTCTTTTCTTTTTTTCTTTTCTTTCTTTCTTTTTTTCTTTCTTTCTTTCTTTCTCGCTGTCTCTTTCTTTCTTCTTCTCTTTCTTTACTTTCTTTCCTTCCTTCTTTCCTTCCTTCCCTCCTTCCTTCCTTCTCCCTTCCCTTCCCTTCCCTTTCCTTCTTTTCCTTGGTTTCTCTGTGCCATATTTCTCAGAGGTGAGTTGGAAAGTGAGTTAAGGAGGGCCTAAGTTCAGATGTTCATATTTTTCTCCTCTCTCCTAAATTTTGCATTTGTGACCAATCTTCCACAATGTCTGGTGTCCCTGAGGGCAGAGTCTTTCTGGTTTAAGTTCTTCACAGAGTAAAATATCTGGTCTTCATCATAGACCAGGGAGAGGATGTGAAATTCATTTAAGTGCTGCTTATGCAACCCATCAACCAAGTCTCCTCTTTTATTAAACCTACTTTCCATCTGATACCATTCCTCAGCCTTTTTGAGCTTCTGTTGATGGACTCCATTTGCTTTTGTGTTTCCTGTACTACAGTCTAAGACATCAGCTTTCTCTGATCTGTTAGGACAGTTTCCACTTGCATAATTTGCTTTCTGGTTTGCACTTCTTCAATGTCATTTCCTCTCTATTGTCTTCACCTTTTTGTGAAACAACTCTTTGTTCCTCTTTACTGACAGCTTGGTGGCTTTGAAGAAAAAATAGTAATAAATGTATGTGTTCAATTTAATAGATATGACTAAAATTCCTCACAGAAGTAATTTTTATTTTTCTTAAATTTATATAAATAAATATGTCACCTAAATTCTCTCTCAATTCAGATTTAGGAGTTCTAAATGTAAGAAATAAGTTGGTATATCATGTTAACCTATATAGTTTTGGGGCCTTAGCTTCAAATGGCAATGATAAAAAGAAGAAGAAGAAGAAAGAAGAAGAAGAGGGAGAAGAAGAACAAAGAGGAGGAAGAGAAGGAGAAGGAGGAGGAGGAAGAAGAAGAAAGAAAAAGAAAGAAGAAGGAAGAAGGAAGAAGAAGAGGAGGAAGGGGAGGAAGAGGAGGAAGAAGAGGAGGAAGAGGAGGAAGAAGAGGAGGAAGAGGAGGAAGAGGAGGAAGAGGAAGAAGGAGAAGGAGAAGGAGAGAGAAGGAGAAGGAGAAGAAGAAGAAGAAGGAAGAAGAAGGAAGAAGAAGAAGAAGAAAGAAGAAAGAAGAAAGAAGAAGAAGAAGAAGAAAGAAGAAAGAAGAAAGAAGAAGAAGGAGAAGAAGAAGAAGAAGAAGAAGAAGAAGGTGGTGGTGGTGCAGGAAAAGAAGGAGGAGAAGGAAAAGAAGACAAACCCACTTCTTTACACATTATGATGAGGTAGTCCTAGGACACTGGCTTAATGACAGAACTAAATGGCGAGACAAAATTATTTGCCAAGACATTTTCTTTACACTGGCTCATTATGCCCTATTGATGAGAGGTTTCTAGCCAAAATAATACAAGTCTTTGTCATGTAAAGAAACAAAAAAGCAAGTCTTTGCAAAGAGTGGGGTTTCCCTTAAGTTAAAGGGCAATCTTTGATTTGTTTACTTCCATTCTTTATTCATCTGCCCCTACCCTGCTGGCACTACCGTGCAAGGGTCCCAGATGACTTCCCACCTGCTTATAACAACAACCTGTCTGGGGCCTCTGAGAAACATTTGACTTTGAGAGACCTCCTGCTTTCCAGAACTCTATGGTCCCACGTGATTTCTCTCTGCTCTTCATTCACTTCATATTAGTTTTTCTTTTTTATTTTAATCCTACTGCTCATTTTCCCTTGTTATCATTGTCACCAAAGTCTTCAGCCCCATTTCAGTTCACTTTGGTAGCATCAGCTCTCACTTATAAGTATCAACCTTGCCGAGCTTTGGTTCCTTCTTTCTGAAAACACTGCAGAAAGGCCAGCTGAGGCCAACTTGAATTCTCCTTGACCTATTGAAATGCTTCCACCACATTAAGCAGCTATACCAAATGCTTAAAAACAAACAAACAAACAAACAAACAAAAAACCCTCACTGTGGGGAGGCAATGTTGTGGTGATACTATGGTGTGCCACCTGAATCTTCCAGCTTTCCTGCTTCAGGACTGAAGCACTCACTACCCCAGCTGCTGGAAGTATTGTCAGCTGAAGGCTCTTTGCTAAGATCCTCTCTCAGAAATTTAGAATTTCTTGTAGTCACCCTAGCCCAGGGTAATTCCCTATCTCCTGGGACAATGTGCTTCTGGTAACTTCTCTCACACCCTACAGTGTTGATGCCACGGGTACTCCCTTGTAAACTTCGTGCAGGTAAATCTCCACCTTAGAGTCTATTTCCAGGAACTGACTCAAATAGATGGATATTAATTTGAGCATTTGGGGCTAAAACAAAATAACATTGTCACAAATCCTGTCCTCCAAGGGCAGGATATTTTAAGGACTGGAGCCAGTTTAATAACATTGCTAAAGTTACTTTGTCTGGAATCAGACTGTGTAAGCTTGCAACCTGGATTTACACCTTACCGTATTTTTGTTCAGTGTAACATGCCTCCTTCCCTTGCATATATAATGGCAATGATACTATTGCCTATGCCAACATAGCCAACATCAAAATCACATAGAGAGCTTGATGAAATACAGATGGTCAAGTTCCACCCCCAGACTATCTGATCAGTAGTTCTACAATGGGGCCTGAGAATGGGCATTTCTAACAAACTCCCAAGTGACGCTGATGCTGCTGATGTGAGAACCACCCTTTGAGATTCATGGACACAAGTTTACATAGAGATAAAATGAGAGAACAGTTGCAACGTCCTGAGCTTCAGGCATAGTAAGTGTTCCAAACCTGGCCAGATGGGGTGGTACATGCCTGTGGTCCCAGATACTAAGGAGGCTAAGGAGGGAGGAGTACTTGAACTCAGGAGTTCGAGGCTGCAGCACACCGATGATCATGACTGTGAATAGCCACTACACTTCAGCCTGGGCAACATAGCAAGACCTCCTCTCCTAAAAGCAACAACAATCTTAGTTGTGTTATCTGTTATTGGGAAAGCTGTCATTTTCCACTTATGAACTTTGTACTGAACCTCTGCCTAAAGACAGTTTCCAGAAATGAGAAAAATACAGAAAAGCAATCACATTCAGGGAGCAGATGGTTGTGAAGAAATTCCACAGACCATAGTTAACCAGGGCTAGCCAACAATTTAAAAATATGTCAGAGGGATGTTGAAAAACAAGTTGAAGATCACCTTCTTTGCATGGGAACAACATAATACCAACTGCATCTTTGACCAGACCCTAGCCTTGCCTAGTGCCTTCAGCACCCCTGTTCAAACTCGTATTTCTCCTTTTCTAATTTCAAGCTGTCAGACTGGGGCTTGTAGAGGGGAGGTAGGGTATGAATTAATTATTTCTGGCTCAATGGTGTATGTCATTGAGAAAGATAATTTTAATAAATCAAAATATTTTTCTAGTTAAGTTAGTTTAATTATTTCAAATGCTACTTTTTATTCATGACAAGTGGAATAATTCAATTCAGGCAATTAACTACATTCCAATATAAAGCCCCTCCTTCTTCAATTCCATCCAAAAGGTGGTTCCATGAAGCCTATACCCACGGTCAAGAATAATATCTGTTCATTGGGGTTACAGCAGGAATTTATTGGCAAGGATTTTAGGTTCTTCTCTATGTTTCTCTACAGCTCTGATCCAATAAGACTTTGATTAAAATCTAACACACATTTTCTGAGTTTCTACTGTGGGTCAGACCTTGTGCTAGTTGCTTATCCAAATGTTTTTTGTTTAATCCCCACAACAATAAGCAAATCTAATACTATGCAGTATGCTGATAGAGGCTTCATATTATAATAAAACGAAATAAAGCCTGCAGGAAGCACAAAAACCTCAGAAATTTCTACCCATCTCTTATTTGCACTGAGTGATTTGCTATTTCTTTTAAAGAAAAATTGGTTTAGGTGTCAGACATATGGACACTGACTTTCATTGTGTTCCTTTTTTTAGTATAGCTCAATGGCTTGCAAAGTCTTGTGTGCATATCAATTAATATAAAAAATTGTACATTCAGAACCAGATGTACCATACCTTATGGTTGATTTAAGGGTCTTTCAAGGATATTTTTGACTACAGGGAATTTTCATCTCAACGGCTGACTTCCAAAACTCATTCCTTTATAAAATGAGACTTTTATGTATATTTTAAGCAAAAAAATTTCTGGCTCTCTGAATCCTAAGCATGCCAATATGACTTTTACTTTTTCTCATATAGTACAGAAATGAACCTCAGTCAGGAATAAAGCTGGGACTGCTGAGGGGATGGCCCTAAAGAAGTGTCATCCACTTGACTCAGACTTGAAGAAAACCTTCATGATCATATTAGTTATTTTCATCAGTTTATTCAGCAAATATTTATTTGGCATTGAAGACATGGCAGGAACTGCTCTAAGTGCTAGGGACACAGCAGTACATAATGCACAAATTGCTGCTCTCAGGAAGTTTGTAGTTTAGAATCAGAAGAGACAGACAAATACCAGGTAAATATAAATGTAATATGTCATGATGCATTTCATCATATGAAAGGAATAGAAAGTTCCTGTAGAGGCTTAATTTTATTTAACACCATCAGAGGAGGAAGAGAATAGCATCCCAAAACCAAAGTGAAAAAAGTAGTTTACATAGGAGAGAGTAATCACCTCCATTGTATGCAGATGGCAAATCCAATAAGATGAAAACTGAGAAATGATCATTGGATTTGGCAATAGAAAAGTCCTTGTTGACCTTGACAAAAACGCTTTGGTGGACTGATGGGAATGAAAGTCTGATCAGAGTGAGCTCAAGTGAAAATAAGAGAAGTGAAGAGAGTAAATAAGAAAAGTCCACCTGGGAGTTTGGTTATAAATGGCCATAAAAAATGGTATGGGCAACTAAGAGAGAGAAACATGGTGTATCTGCATGCTGAGAAGACTGATCCAGTGGAGATGGAGAGGGGAAAACTGGTGATGCAAGAGAAAGGAGGAAACCTCCAGGACTCTTGTTTTTGAATAAGTAGTAAAGAATGAGATTACATGCACAAGTAGAGGGTTTGGCCTTATACAAGATGATAAATAGCTAATTTTTGTGACACAAGGAAGATGTAGAAGAAAGACACAGATATAGGAAAATGAAGTTGAATTTGGTGGAATGATATCAATGTTCACTTTTCAATGTTTCTATTTCCTCAGTGAAATAAAAAGCAAAGCCATCCACTGTGAACAAGAAAAGGCAGGAGATATTGGTGGTTTGTGAAAAGTGAAAAGGGCCTGAGAATAATCATTTAAAAGAACGGGGGAATAAATCGATTTGGAAAACAATAGAATTTCCTGGCAGTTCTAAGGGTGCACTGGAAGTCAATGCACATGCAAATTGCATCTGGTGAGCAGGCTGGCACAAAGCCAGTCTCCAGAATGGCAGGCAGGATGGTGGTGTTAGGATGTTGTACCTCTGTCTGAGAGCATGCTGTGTTCTTTCCTGCTTTATGTAACCATCTCTATAAATTTCTATGACTTTTGCCATGAAATAAAGTTGACATCCTCTAGCAGCGACTGTTTGCCTCTTTGCATCAATCACAGCACTGTCCATTGTGACAAGCAAGCAAGGAGAGACTAGCTCCAGATAGAAGCCAAGTAACACAGATGCTCTTAATAGAAAAAAACCTAAGGCTATTTTCATCAAAATACTTTCCCTGAATTAAGTAAGAGATGAATTTCCCTCCATGTGTTCTAGGGAAGCCTCTGAAACCCATTTCTCATGACACAGTTATATGACTGTCAGTATCTGTTTCATAACACAGCTCAAACTAAGAGTACTTCTAAAAGGGGATCTTTCTTGCCAATATCTCAACTTTGGTTCTGGGATACCATGGTTCAATTTATTTATTTCAACTAAAACTGTCTTAAAAACAAACAAAAACTCATCAGTTGTAGCACTGTATCGGTTCAGTTCCTCCAGAAAGCAAGTGCCAAAACAGAACTAGAAGTGTGAGAGATGTTGTGGGGGAAATTTCTGAGCAGGATAAAGGGGGAAGGAGCAGGAGTGATCGGGGGCCTTCAGACCAGAAGGCAGGGGTGACCTGTGTGGAAGGAGAGAGAAAGGAGGAAAGGGTGGGTAGGGAGAGCCTCAGCCAGCAGCGCAGCTCTGAGAAAGTCTCAGCCAGGCTGATGGGGAGACCCAGAGCACAGGCTGCCCATCAAAAGAAATTTCATATTAGGGAGGAATGACCCAACTCTACCTGCCCCCCAGCCCCAGGCCACGCTCTGTCATCAAGAAGGAACAGCCTGGCAAGCGTGGAATACTGCAGGGGACCTGAAGCAACTGGGGTGTCAGGCAAAGGCTCTCCTCACAGCAGGTTCTCTTCTGTAGGGTGATGCGTATGTGCACTTTCTTGGCTGCCACAATCATCTACATTATCCTTATTCCCAATCCTAACTTTTTATTTTGACAATCATTACCAACAAAGCATATTCTGGATTTCTATAAGCTTTAATATGTCAGGGGTCTTACTTACACTGTTTTCTCTCTCTGCCTCTCCTTTTCTCCTCTGTCAGGTTATCTTCTACTCAATCTTGAATAATTAGTCACATAATGCTTCTTTTTTTTTTTTTTTTTTTTTTTTTTG
>NC_037689.1:15769527-15812179 GCF_003255815.1 Theropithecus gelada | reverse complement strand
ACCATTATGTAATGGCCTTCTTTGTCTCTTTTGATCTTTGATGGTTTAAAGTCTGTTTTATCAGAGACTAGGATTGCAACCCCTGCTTTTTTTTTTTTGTTTTCCATTTGCTTGGTAGATCTTCCTCCATCCCTTTATTTTGAGCCTATGTGTGTCTCTGCATGTGAGATGGGTCTCCTGAATACAGCAAACTGATGGGTCTTGACTCTTTATCCAATTTGCCAGTCTGTGTCTTTTAGTTGGACCATTTAGCCCATTTACATTTAAGGTTAATATTGTTATGTGTGAACTTGATCCTGTCATTATGATATTAACTGGTTATTTTGCTCGTTAGTTGATGCAGTTTCTTCCTAGCATCGATGGACTTTACATTTTGACATGTTTTTGCAATGGCTGGTACCTGTTGTTCCTTTCCATGTTTAGTGCTTCCTTCAGGATCTCTTGTAGGGCAGGCCTGGTGGTGACAAAATCTCTAAGCAATTGCTTATCTGTAAAGGATTTTATTTCTCCTTCACTTATGAAACTTAGTTTGGCTGGATATGAAATTCTGGGTTGAAAATTCTTTTCTTTAAGAATGTTGAATATTGCCCCCACTCTATTCTGGCTTGTAGAGTTTCTGCCGAGAGATGTGCTGTTAGTCTGATGGGCTTCCCTTTGTGGGTAACCCGACCTTTCTCTCTGACTGCCCTTAACATTTTTTCCTTCATTTCAACTTTGGTGAATCTGACAATTATGTGTCTTGGAGTTGCTCTTCTCGAAGAGTATCTTTGTGGCGTTCTCTGTATTTCCTGAATTTGAATATTGGCCTGCCTTACTAGGTTGGGGAAGTTCTCCTGGATGATATCCTGCGGAGTGTTTTCCAACTTGGTTCCATTTTCCCTGTCACTTTCAGGCACAGCAATCAGAGGTAGATTTGGTCTTTTCACATAATCCCATATTTCTTGGAGGCTTTGTTCATTTCTTTTTACTCTTTTTTCTCTACACTTTTCTTCTCACTTCATTTCATTCATTTGATCTTCAATCGCTGATACTCTTGCTTCCAGTTGATCGAGTCGGTTACTGAAGCTTGTGCATTTGTCAGGTAGTTCTCATGTTATGGTTTTCATCTCTATCAGTTCTTTTAAGGTCTTCTCTGCATTGATTATTCTAGTTATCTATTCATCCATTCGTTTTTCAAGGTTTTTAGTTTCTTTGTGCTGGTTACGTAGTTCCTCCTTTAGCTCCAAGAAGTTTGATCGACTGAAGACTTCTTCTCTCAGCTCGTCAAAGTCATTCTCCATCTAGCTTTGTTCTGTTGCTGGCGATGAGCTGCGTTCCTTTGGAGGGGGAGATGTGCTCTGATTTTTTGAATTTCCAGCTTTTCTGCACTGCTTTTTCCCCATCTTTGTGGTTTTATCTGCCTTTGGTCTTTGATGATGGTTACATACTGATGGGGTTTTGGTGTGGATGTCCTTTCTGTTTCTTAGTTTTCCTTCTAACAGTCAGGACCCTCAGCCGTAGGTCTGTTGGAGTTTGCTTGAGGTCCACTCCAGACCCTGTTTGCCTGGGTATCAGCAGCAGAGGCTGCAGAAGATAGAATATTGCTGAGCAGCGAGTGTTGCTGTCTGATTCTTGCTCTGGAAGGTTCGTCTCGGGGTGTACCCCGCTGTGTGAGGTGTGAGGTGTCAGTCTGCACCTAGTGGGGGATGTCTCCCAGTTAGGCTACTTAGGGGTCAGGGACCCACTTGAGCAGGCAGTCTGTCCGTTCTCAGATCTCAACCTCCGTGCTGGGAGCTCCACTGCTCTCTTCAAAGCTGTCAGACAGGGGCATTTACCTCTGCCAAGGTCTCTGCTGCTTTCTGTTTAGCTATGTCCTGTCCCCAGAGGAGCCACCTGCAAATCTTTTAGGCAGAAATTTATTATGTAAGTTTAGCGCTATGATACAATATAATAAAAAAGCCATTTTTATTTCCCTACATTCAGAACAAACTTCAAGCTTCCTGCTCTCTCAGGGAAACTCTTCTTGATTTAAATTCCTCTGAAGAAGATGCAATCTTAAAAGATGCACCAGCTAGTCCCTAGGCTTCACATGCAAATGAGTTTGGACTGCTACTGAGTACAGAACCTGTATGCATCGCAGAGAAAAGGAACAAACACTTCCCATGGGTAGCTCAGTGTCCCCTCTCATGAGATGCAGAGCAAGGAATCAAACGTATCATAGACTCCCTTTTGCAATAAGATATGGTTATTTTTACCACTTTACCCTGTAACATCCCAATTTTACCAAAGAATGAAGGAAAATTCGATTCAGATGGAAATCAAATCTATCGATTTGTGCAAGATATAAGAGCCTTAAGCGCCTTTGTAATTCCCCACCACCTCGTAATCCCCAATTTGACTACTATCCCTACCTCAATTCCTGGTGATGCAGCCTGGTTTACAGTAGTTGACCTCGGCTCGGCTTTCTTTTCAATTCCATTGCACCCTGACTCACAGTTTCTCTTTGCATTTACAGTTAGAAGAAGACAATTAACATGGACTCTCATGCTTTAGGGATATTGTGAGTACCCTTCAATATTCTCTGCAATCCTTAAAACCACTTGGATTCCGTAGCCTCCACCCAATGCTCCACCCTTGTGCAATATATTAATGACCTTTTGCTTTGTAACCAAACTAAAGAAGATACCTTTATAGACTCTCTCAATGTACTAAAAGTACTCGCTGAAACATGCCATAAAGCCTCCAGGTCTAAACTTCAGTTTGTGCGAACAACAGTTACTTTCTTAGGACATGAAATAGCTGAGGGCACTCAGAAGTTCACCCCAAAATGCATTCTGTCAATTTTGTTCATCCCTTTCCCCAAGACAAAAAAGCAGCTGTGTAAATTTCTAGGGGCAGCTGGCTATTGTTAGCAATGGATTCCTAATTTTGAGGTTATTGCCAAACCACTATATGCCCTCTTTCCAGATACCACTCCAGAGGCCACTCTGTGGCCTTCAGAAAAATTAATTTCTTGAAATTAGCATTTTCCTACCCCCTGCTCTTGGCTTACCTAATTTTGATAAACCGTTTCACCTCTATTGTCATGAAAATAGTGGGGTTGCTGCCAGTATTCTAAGGCAACCCTTTGCCTCTCAGATACAACCTGTAGCATATTTCTCATGCCAATGGGATCCCATGGCAGCAGGCACGCCCCCATGCCTGCATGCAGTAGCAGCAGCTGCCGCCCTAATTACTAAAGTCAGCACCCAGACATTAGGCTCCCCCATCTGCCTCAATGTTTCCCATGCTGTGTCCACTCTCTTCCAAGTTCTTAAAATGCAGCACCTCTCCACACATGGACAGACCACCTAGGAACAAGCCCTGTGAACCAATCCCTCCATCATCTTACACCTTTGTGACACTAAATCCTGCTACACTCCGACCCCTCCCTGATGATGAAGAGCCTCATTCCATTCCACCTGATGCCTAGCAGCTATAGAAATGGGTTCAAAGCCATGAGGGGATCGCTCAGACTCTCCTTTAGACAACCTAGCCTTGCTGCTATTTTGTAATGGTTCTTGCAAATTTAATTTTAAGGGAAACATAATAACTGGCTACGCCATAGTTTCCCCACATGAAACGCTTGAGGCATACTCTTTGCTGACTATAAAGTAAGCCCAGGCTGCTGAACTTATAGCTCTTATTAGAGCTTGCACATTGGCAAAAGGAAACACTGCCACCATTTACACTGACTCCGATATGCTTTTGGAGTCTGCCATGCTGTTGGCACAATCTGGAAATCCCGTGGATTCTGAACCTCTGCTGGTACTCCTCTTGCTAATGGACATATAATTGCTGCCTTATCACAGACTGTTCACCTTCATACTAAAATTGCTATTGTTCATTGTCCAGCCCACACTAAGGAGACTGATACTATATCTCTAGGGAATGATAGGGCAGAAAAGGCTGCTAAGTACACAGCCAAAAACTGACCCCCTTTTCATTTTTCCACCCAATTTATGAATTTGCCTTTATCCCTGACTGATACTATTGATTTTCAAGTAAATCAATTTCAGGTAAATGCCCCAAAATATGAAAAAGATAAATGGATACAAAAGGGTGCCAAGCAATTATCAGATGGGTTGTGTATATATTGGGCCAAATGGACTTCCTGTGGTCCCTTTTCTTTTGACCTTTTGGCTTGTACTTATGTCTCATCAGATGGGACATATGTGCATATGGGGGATAGTTGAGGAACTAAAGAATAATTGGCTTTGTCCTGGGATCTACAACATTTCTGTCCAAATTATTTCCCCATGCATTACTTGTAAATCTCACCAAATTTCTGGAAGAAACCAACACTCCTCAGGCAGTCCTCAAAGGCCCCCACTTTCTGTTGCAGCACTTCAGATACATTTCATAAATTTACCTCCAGCTTTTGGCTTTTCCCGCTGTTTGGTTATTGTCTGCAGGTTTAGTGGATGAACTGAATGCTATCCAATTAAACATTCTGATGCCACAACAGTGGTAAAGAAATTGATAACTGAGATTATTCCTCACTTTGGCATCGCTTTACGGATTGAGTCAGACCAAGAAACTCATTTTACATCAGAGATAAACCACTTGCTTGCAAAAATCTCTGGGGTATTCATTAAAATTTCATGCCCCATACCATCCCCAATCCTCAGGGCAAATACAACAAAAAAATCTAGACATTAAATGGACTTGAGGAAAAGTCTGTCAAGAAACTGGAATTAAATGGCCAGAAGCATTACCTCTGGCTCCTATAAAAATTTGGAATACTCTGAAGAAGCGACATGGATTAACCTGTTTGAAACAGTGGTTGGTCTTTCTATGCCTGCTGACACCTGAATCTTCCATTCCTGAGTTAAATGGACACTGTGGGGATTTAAGTAAACAATTTGAATGCTATGTCTAGCTATATATAGGCACTAACTAATCTACTTGGAGCATACCATCAACAGATAAAAAGGGCATGGCCTTTGCCAACTGACAAGCCTTGCTATCCTTTTTGATCAGGAAATCGTGTGTACATCAAGGTTATTAGAAGAAAGAAGATACTTTCACCTCACTGGGAAGGCCCATATGAAGTACTGCTGACTAACTACACTGCCATCAAAACCAAAGAAAAACCCTCTTAGGTCCATGCAAGTCATGCCAAGCTAGTGATTTATCTCTAATGCAAAGCTAGACCCTGATCAGCACTCCTAAGACATTTGGAAAATTACCTCTACAGTAAAGCTTAAAGTAAGAATCCCCAGGGCCAATTCATAAGGCCCAGAAGCAAATGGTATTTCTTTAAAGAAGACAGCTTTTCCTAAGACTATGGATCAACAAAATCTACTTCCCCACAGATAAAATTAAATACCTAGGAATTTACCAAAGAAGTGAAAGATCTCTATAATAAAACTATAAAACATTGATGAAAGAAATTGAAGAGGACATAATTTTTTTTTAACTCCATGTTCATGGATTGGAAGATTTGATATTGTTAAAATATTCATACTACTCAAGGCAATCTACAGATTCAATGCAATTCCTATCAAAATACCAATCACATTCTTTACAGAAATATAAAACAGAATCCTAAAATGTAGATGGAAGCATGAAAGATCCAGAATAGCCAAAGCTATCCTAAGCAAAAAGAACAAAGCTGGAGAAATCACGTTACCTGACTTCAAATTATACTACAGAGCAGTAATAACCAAAACAGCATTGTAGTGGCATAAACACAGACATACAGACCAATGAAACAAAATAGAGAACCCAGAAACAAATTCACACACCTACAATAAACTCATTTTCAACAAAGGTGCCAAGAATATACACTGGGGAAAAGATAGTCTCTTCAATAAATGGTGCTGAGAAAACTGGATATCCATATACAAAAGAATGAAACTAAAATACTATGTCTCAACAGATATAAAAATCAAATCAAAATGGGTTAAAGAATTAAATCTAATACCTCAAACAATTAAACTACTACAAGAAAACCCTGGGGAAATTCTCCAGGACATTGATCTGGGCAAAGATTTATTAATAGCCCACAAGTACAGGCAACCAAGCAAAAATGGACAAATGGGATCATATCAAGCTAAAAACTTTCTGCACAACAAAGGATACAATCAACAAAGTGAAGAGACAACCCACACAATGGAAGAAAATATTTGCAAACTACCTATCTGGCAAGGGAATAACAGTCAGAATATGTGGGGAGCTCACACAACTTAATAGGGAAAAAAAGAATAATCTGATTTTAAAATGGGCAAAAGATTTGACTAGACATTTCTCAAAAGAAGACATACTAATGGAAAACAGACAGATGAAAAGATGCTCAACATCATTGATTATCAGAGAAATACAAATCAAAACCTAAAATGAGATATCATCTCACCCCAGTTAAAATGGCCTAAATCCAAAAGACAGGCAATAAAAAATACTGCTGAGGATGTGGAGAAAAGGGAACCCTTGTATACTGTTGGTGAGAAGGTATATCAGTACAACCACTCTGGAAAACAGTTTGTAGATTTCTCAAAAACCTAAAAATAGAGCTACTATTTGATCCAGCAATCTCACTGCTGAGTATATACCCAATAGAAAGGAAATCAATATATTGAAGAGATATCCATACTTCCACGTTTGCTGCAGCACAATAGCCAATATTTGGAAGCAACCTGAGTCCATCAACAGATGAGTGGATAAAGACAATGTGGTACATATATACAACAGAGTACTGTGCAGCCGTAAAAAAGAAGGAGACTCAGTCATTTGCAACAACATGGATGGAACTGGAGATCACTATGTTAAGTGAAATAAGCCAGGCACAGAAAAACGAACATCACATGTTCTCTCTTATTTGTGGGATCTAAAAACTACAACAATTGAACTCATGAAGATAGTAGAAGGATGGTTACCAGAGGCTGGGAAGGGTAGTGGGGATGATGGGGAGGTTGGGATGGTTAATGGGTACAAAAAAAAACAAAAAAAGAATGAATAAATAAGGCTTAGTATTTGATAGCCCAACAGGGTGACTATAGTCAATAATAATTTAATTGTACATTTAAAAATAACTAAAAGAGTATAATTGGGCCAGGCGCTGTGGCTCACACCTGTAATCTCAGCACACAGGGAGGCTGAAGTGGGTGGATCACCTGAGGTCAGGAGTTCAAGAACAGTCTGATCAACATAGTGAAATCCCATCTCTACTAAAAATACAAAATTAGCTGGGCATGGTGGTGCATGCCTGTAACCTCAACTACTTGAGAGGCTGAGGCAGGAGAATCGCTTGAACCTAGGAGGCGGAGGTTGCAGTGAGCCGAGATCACACCTTTGCACTCCAGCCTGGGTAACAAGAGCGAAACTCCATCTCAAAAAAAAAAAAAAGAGTATAATTGGATTGTTTGTAACAGAAAGAATAAATGCTTGAGGGGATAGATACCCCATTTCCCGTGATGTGATTATTATGTATTGCATGCCTATATCAAAATATCTGATTACCCCATAAATATATATACCTAATATGTACCCACAATTTTTTTAAAAGCAAGTCTACTTCCACCTATTTTCTCTACCTTTCTGTTATTTTCCCACTACTCTTCTTTAGGTAAACAAAAAACAAAACAATACAAAAAGACGTCTTTTTTTCATTGAACAAATCTTTTCCCTGTCTGTTGATAGACTATAAAAAAGCTGACTGGAGACCGTCTGACTCTATTCTGTTCTCCCTCTGATCCTCTACTGTGCACCATTTTTCAAACTGTGTCTTGATCTTATTAACTCTTATTTTTTTCAACAAGTCAGGTACAGACCTGGTACCTCTTTGTACCAGTCTTCCAAATCCTGTCTATGATAACTAACCAATCTGATTGTTGGTTATGTCAACATATTTGAATGTCAACATTATTTGAAAGAACCTGAACATATTTTTGTTCCTGCCAATTCATGTCTGGTGGTTAAGGTCCAGAGAATAAATGTATGCCAAGAGAAAACAATCTCATGCTGTTTATCCTTTTGCCACCAACTCAACTTTTAATGTTCAAAACTTCTAGTGATGTTTCAAACTGGGAAAATGAAGGAGTAAAGTAATGTAAAATGAAGGAATATCCCAAACTATGCAAGACTTCTATGTTGATTATTTTCAGTCGAAAATATTGGAGAAATTGTAGTTTCAGAAAGGGCTAGCTGACCTGTCTCTTCCTGCATACAGCAAGCCATAAAGGTTCCTCTTGGAGGGGTACTGTCACTGCACCAGGGTGAGAAAATAGCCCTTATCACCAGAGACTGGGAACAGGGGGAAATGGACCTGAATAAATATACTTAATGAAGTAATGCTTATGTTCCACTAGTTTTATATCCCCCATATATATCACCTAGTGACTCCCCTAGAAAACATACTGCCCTCAGCCAGATTTGCTTTATCTAATCAATTCTTCTCAAATGTATCATTTTTTGTCTAAAAAGTATAAAAGCATGTTGTGCTTTGACCACTTCTTTGGACTTCACTGGCTTCACTCTCTCATGAAGAGCTCCATGTACATGTACAACTAATAAAATTTGTATGCTTTCCTCTTGTTCATCAACCTGGCATCAGTTTGGTTTCTAGAGCTAGCAAAAGCCCATATAAAAACCTAAAGGGAGTTGGAGGTAATCTCTGACTCCCTTACAGGCAAAATGATCACCATGACTTTTTTAATCCTTTAGTTTGTGAAATATAACACGCATACAGAAACTTACACAAGAAAAAGACATACAACTGAAGAATTTGTCACAAAATGAACATTCATGTAACCACCATCCAAATAAAGAAACAGAACACTGCCAGTATCCCCCAAATCTTCCATGTCCTACCCACCCCAAATTCTACTCCTCCTTTTACCACAAAGGTAACCACTATTCTGATTTTATTATTATTATTCTCTAGATGGCATTTTGATTGTACAAGTAGGTTAAAGAAAGCTTCCGGCTGGGCACGGTGGTTCACATTTGTAATCCCAGCACTTTGGGAGGCCGAGGCAGACAAATCACTTGAGGTCGGGAGTTTGAGATCAGCCTGACCAAGATGGAGAAACCCTGTCTCTACTAAAAATACAAAATTAGCTGGGCACGGTGGTGGGTGCCTGTAATCCCAGCTACTCAGGAGGCTGAGGCAGGAGAAGTGCTTGAACCTGGGAGACGGAGGTTGCGGTGAGCCGAGATCGCACCATTGCACTCCAGCCTGGGCAACAAGAGTGAAACTCCATCTCAAAAAAAAAAAAAAAAAAAAAAAAAGCTTCTGCCCAAACTCAAAAAAAGAAAGTAGATTTGGTGGTCATTAGTATTGTTAATTATTTCTTCTGATACAGGACTCCCTTGCAGTCTTAGGTCCTTCTAGTAGATCAGAAAAAAGCTGATAGGCAGAGTGAAGGTAAAGTAGTAGAGTCCTAATCTAGTCCATTTGAACTCGAAATGACTGCTGTAAACTTATAAGGTATGCAAACAGAGAATATTAAAGTAGATAGTTAACTATAATTTGATTCACCATTAGGTCTTCAGAAATACTTTTGGCAAGTGTTAACAAGGTGAACTTATTAACACAGACTATTGTCAAAGGCAGAGTTCCCTGAGAGATTCACGAGCTTCATTCTCCAAAGGGCCAGAGTTGTCCTTCCTTCTATTAAGACTATTCTAAAAGCAGCTGGTTCAGGCTCCAGGAACCAGGATTCATCTCCCATATGCTCTTTATTAGTTTTTTCTTTAAAAAGATTTTAAAATAATATATTCTTGTAAAATTAAAGTTAGAACTATATAGAAGTAAAAGGTAAAATTGCTCTCTTAGATTGGATTCCCCCAAAAGTAGACCCTGAGATTAGGATTTGGGGACAAGCAGTTTATATGGAAGGCCAAAGAGCACAGTGAGGGAGTAGGGAAATTACACAGGAGAGGGAGGGAAAGTCAGTAAATGATGTGCTGATGAGTAAATTCTCAGGACTCAGATGGGGCTCAATTCCCCTATGAACTTCTAGTAAATAGTACAAAACAGAGGTTGACAAACTACAGCCATGAGCCAAATCAGACCCACTGCTTATTTTTGTAAGTGATTATGGAATAGAACTATGCCCTGTTTTTGTTCACATGTTTTCTATGAGTTGACTAATTATGACACACAGTATTATCTCAAAGTTTACATTATTTACTCTCTGTCCCTACAGAAAAAGTTTGCCAGTCTGTGGTATAGAACATGTCTCAGAGTTGTCCCATCTGAGGGTGGGGAGCTGAAATATTTATCTACCATCATTCATACCTCATTGGCTGAGGGCTATTCTGAATGTGATAACTCCTCAGACCTTCTGGCTGACTCTGTAGGCAGACCAAGCACACTCCTGTATCCAGAGAAAGCCCTCTTGCAGAGAGATGCATGTGCTTGCAGTATGAAACTATAGGCATTTACAGGAAGAATGAATGCCAAGGAGGTATACTCAGGACAACAATAGTATCTGCTACAATCCCTATCCCACGTATGCATCAATTCCAATCCCCATAGGTAACCACTTTAAGACGCAGTTTGATGTGTATCTTTCCAAATGTTTCTCTATGTATGCAGAATGTATTACACACATTTGAATGCACTGGTTTATTTGGCAGTTAATGCCAGGGCAGGTATGAAAAAACAGGGAGAGTGAAGGAAGGAAGGAGAAAAATCTAATAAAGGTTTTATGTTATTGTGTTGGTAACTGCAGTGGGCAAGTGGGGACCCTCTGGGTGCCTTAGAATTGTCCCTTGGTGCTGACTGAACCTGAGGATATTATTATCTCCCTGCTATGTGGCTTCCCTCCACAAGGACTGAATACGCCTCTACAACTTTGGAGAAAGCTCTGAAGCCAAACAACAACAAAAACAAAAAACTAACAGGCAATGTAGTAGGCATTGAGACAAGATGTTGAAAATACACACAGAAACTGTCCAACTTAGCTGCACTTGAAATCAAGGAAACACCATGGGATTCTGGCTAGTGCAACCAAAAGTTTCTACTACAACCCTAAATCATGTTCACATGGTTAGTTGCTTATATGACCCAATAAATCTAACCAGATGAGAAAACAGTCAGCTGTGGGATCAGTGGGTTATAAGATACTCGGAAACAGCAACTCATCCATTCACCTGCCTTTGGATAGGCATACTCGTCAATTATCCTAGCCAACCATTGCAATAGACATAACATCACTACCTTTTGTGTTCAGTTATTTTTTAACCAGCAAGTTGTAGATACCATCATGCATTCCTTACCTAGGAGTCAAAACCTTGTATACATTTGTGGTCCTAATGTAAAAGGAAGTGATTACTGTATTATTTATTCCTCTGCCTCATATATATATGATCACTTTTCCCAACTACAGATAAAATCAGTTGTATTTAATTTGGATGATTCTTGGTTCTCTGACAAATTTCAGGGGGATTCATTTTTTTTTTTTTTTTTTGAGATGGGAGTCTTGCTCTGTCACCCAGGCTGGAGTGCAGTGGCACGATCTTGGCTCACTACAACCTCCACCTCCTGGGTTCAAGTGAGTCTCCTGCCTCAGTATCCTGAGTAACTGGGATTACAGGTACCTACCGCCAGGCCCAGCTAATTTTTATATTTTCAGTTTCACCATGTTGGCCAGGCTGGTCTCCAACTCCTAACCTCAAGTGATCCACCTGCCTCAGCCTCCCAAAGTGCTGGGATTACAGGCGTGAGCCACCACACCCGACCTCAGGGGAATTTTGCACCCAGGCCTCATTGCCTTCTCTGGTTTTTGTTTGTTGGTTTTTGTTTTCTTTTGCTTTTTAGATAAGGTCTTCCTCTGTAGCCTAGGTTGGAGTGCAGTGGTGTAATCATGGCTCGCTGCAGCTTCAACTTCCTGGACTCAAGTGATCCTCCTGTCTCAACCTTGAAGTAACTAGGACGGTGAATGTCACAATGCCCAGCTAATTTATTTTTTCTAGAGATGGGGTCTTGCTATTTTGCCCAGGCTAGCCTTGAACTCCTGGCCTCAAGCAATCCTCCCATTTTGGCCTCCCAAAGTGCTGGGGTTGTATGCGTGAACCAGCATACCCAGCTTCCTCTCTGGTCTTATACCTTTAGAGAGCATGCCACACTGTTTGCCTAATACTGTGACTTGGGCTTAGCAGACGTTCAACATCCATTGCTGAAACTAAGGATTAATTCCTTCATCAGCATTTTATTGTATCCAACTATGACTCTACCAAATACATCACCCTGTGCATTGTCGGTTTTCTATCCCTGCTTATTCCAGGCAGCCAAGGGATGCCTTGGGTCAAAAATAAAATTCTTCCATGCAAAGTGGTTAGTGTTTCAGAGACAGCACTGCAAAGATGCTGAAAACTTAATTTACATCACGTGATTTGTGATGTGTGAAACTCAGAAGGCAGAACATGTTTATATTTATTTTACCCATCAATCTGTTAGCACAGATTATAATGAGGGAAGTGTACAAAGGATGATGCAGTTGGGCTTCTGTCCATTTACATCTTGAACCTCACACAATGGTCCAAGACAGAAGCAAGAGAGCCAGGAACTCGATAGAGACTGGATCTAGGAGTGTCTTGAGTTAGCCTGAGTTCAGACAAAGGACCATTTAGACCAGCAGCATGGAGAGCTGATGATGGGGAATCGTGGCCCAGAGAAATAAGGGAGAACATCAGATTATCAGGCAGTTCCTCTTGTATGCTAAGAGGAGCCCATTCCTACTGTGGAAATCTGTGAGTACCAGCTGTTACTATAGCCCTTTGGAGATAAATGACTGTGTAGTTATTTTGTAGGGGGAATGATTATAGAAAGGTTGGTAAATGTCAAAGGAGTTGTTATAATTAGGCCAAGATTAAATACAAATTTTTCAATAAAAGATTTAAACAGATAAAGACCTTGAAGGTGGAAGTGACTTTTTTCATTAAAGAAATCATAGCATTGAACTCTCAAGCTGTGACAAAAATAAAAATGAAAATGGTACAATATAAAAATGACCAGGTGGGGAAAGTCATGACTGGGTTTCACTTCAGCTCCATGGGAGATTTGGAAATGTCTTGGGGCCCAACTGCCTTTAGCTCTATAGACTCGTAGAAGCAGACACGGTTTTGTTGTTTGTTTGCCAGACATAAGTTCTAGCGATGCACTTCCTGTCGTGGCAAATAAGAGAAGGAATTGTACTGCTTTACATCATCTCAATTGCATGCCAAATAAGAGAGCTACCTGTAGATGGATCACTAAGTTACAGGTGAATGTGGTGTTCAGTGAATTTTTTTAACAACAACAAAAAAGACACTTATGAATGGAATATTGTGTATTTATGGAAACACAGGGTTCTGAATTGTATAGTGTAGGCAGCCTTTGGGAATGAATTTTTATTCACCACCTCCCCTGTTGAAGCTTGGGGTTGCATCTAGCATAGAAAAGATTTAAACTACAATTAAGAGCTATTTGTAACATTCATTTGCACTGAATTCCTTGTGGCATTGGCGTGTCTTCTTTCTAATGCTATCAAAGTTGTCACGAGAACAACGAATCAGCAGCTTAGAGCATCCAATTCTCCTTTCACATACTCGCCCATCAGAGAAGAAACAAAACAATATAAAAACTTGAGACAAAAGAACTCAGTTTTGGGTATAGAGGCAAATTTTGACACCTCAGGAAGAATGAAGGTCTATGTACAAAAGAAGGGCCAGGGAGAGGGGAATGAGGATACTCGAAGAAAGAAATCAATACTCGGCAAATAAAAGTATTAAGAGATCATCATGTTACACCTAACTTCTTTACCACAAACCAAAAGAATATCTGCCACCTCTCAACCTGATAATTAAAAACAAGAAAATAAGTGAAGCACAACCACAGCAGAAACAAAGAAACAATTAAGAGGCAAATTGTCTTGTGGTCTCAATTAGTGGCAAGGTGACCTAAGAGAGGTTCAGAGCAGAAAAAATACATAATGACTCTTTTTAAAATAAGCCAAACATGTTATTTTAAATGAACCATTGGACATAAGAAAAAAATGGATAGCATAAGCAAAAATTGAATTGCATGGTGGAGTTTAAGAACAAATTACCATTTGTTTATATTTCAGTCCCTTTTACAGGAAGGTCAGAGAACTCCATACTGTATTAAAATGCAATTTTTATGCCTAGGAGTCTAATATTGCTGCTTATACAATAATCCTCTTTAAGTAGAAAAGACAGATCAGCCTAGCTATGGGTTTCAGCACAGTCAATGTCTGTCTCACAAAAATGTCCAGTCTTCCTGAAGATTTTTCAACCATTCTGTGTTTTGCCTGTGAAAAAATACTGGTTATGGAAAATCTATTCCTTGGAGAAATGAGACTAACCAAAAGCTGTTTGCTTTGCTATCAATTCTGGGGATCCTGTTATAGATTTACAGCTTTGCCTTTTTGGGGTATATGGAAGAGAGGGGAAAGAAAGAGAGGGGAGGTAAATGCTATTTTCTTCTCATTTAAGAATATAGTTAGTGGGTAGACTGACATTTTAACCATTGGTTTCAACTGGTTGCTTTTTTGGATTAAACAAGGGTCTTTAAATGCCACCTGAGTTTTAAGTGGGAGAGGATGTGGGTTTTAGTTTATTTTCAACCGTGCTTATTTATTTCTAGACAATAGAAAAGTGAACTGTGGCTAGCTATAAAAATGTACAGAAAATCAAATCAACATAACACATTATCACAATGGAGAAAGGTATAGTATATGTCAGAGTAAGGAACTTATAACTGAAATAGTTTAAATTCAAGGATATGTGAAAGTCATGCAGGATTTTTCTCAGCCCCTTAGCCAGACTCACAGCAGGGGTGCCCCGCCTACTTGACTTGCAGCGTTCCCTCCCTTGCGGGAGGGAGCACGTAAGCCAGAGAGTGCAGGATCCCGCTGGCCCCTCAGGGTGCCAACACGGAACAAGCTCCATGCACGGCCCACGGCCACAGACCAGGTGCAAGCAAGCGAGTGTGGGACCTGGCCAGCCACTCTGAGCGCGGACACAGGAGCAAACTCTGTGCAGGGCCCACGGCCAGACCAGGCATGTCACCCCAAGGAGAATGCAGCAGCGCCCAAGTGATGGTGCTTGTGACCCCAAAGACCCAGAGGGGGTGTTACAGTGCTGCTTTAAATCTGCTGTTCATGGATTGTGTTGTGTTAGCAGCTCAGTTGGCCCCTTGTCTTGTCGTGTGGGGCGGCTGCCCTCTACCGGCGAGGGCAAAGGGTCAGTGTGACAGTCTTTTCTGGGTACCTACACTTGGTGTGTCCCCCAAGAAGAATGAAGTCACATGGACAGCTGAAGGATGGTAAAGGTGGGGAATTTCACTGAGCAATGAAAACGGCTCTCAGCAGAGAAGAGAGAAGGGCAGATCGTCTTCCACAAAGTCAGGTTGTCTCTTTCCCAAAGTCAGGTCATCTCCCCCTCTACCGACTGAGTCTGGGGTCTTCATAGGCACAGGATGGGAGTGTGTGCTGATTGGTTTGTGAGTACACAGAAAAGGTTAAAGTGAAAACACCCAATGGTAGGCACGACAGTGTAGAAAACCAATTCGAAAACAGTAAGTATATGTAAAATAGGCAAAGGGTGGGGATGAATCAGAGGAAAACGCACCAAACAGGACAAGTTTTCAAGCTGATCAGGGGATTTAACTTGTAGCTTGGCTTGCAGGCTTTAAACTGTCTTTGGCTTGGAGGTGGGGTTTCACTGGGTATCCACCCCTATCTGCCTAGGCATTTGGCTGCCTCCTGTGACTATCAAAAGTGTCTATCAAAAATGACTCCATAGAAAACATAACTAGGCAAGGATTCGGAAAACTTGTTTTTGGGGTGTCTCTGCCTTTATGATTTTTCTATTTTCTTTTTGTCTTTTTTTTTTTTTTTTTTCCTTTTTTTTGTGGAGAACGGGGTCTCGCTATATTACCCAGGCAGGTCTCGAACTCCTGGGCTCAAGCTATCCTCCCGCCTCTGCCTCCCTGAGAGCTGGGATTACAGGCGTGAGCCACCGCGCCCGGCCGATTTTTCTATTTTCAAAAATTATTATATGTAATAAACTGTTTTAAAACTCAGTGAATTAAAACCACAATCATTTATTCTCACTTACATATCTGTGGGTTGTTTGGGTGGTTCTGCTTCAATCAGTGGCTTCAGCCTGGCTTGATCCCTTTTTGCCAGGGCATAACTCTGATACTGTGGAGCCCAGGCTGAAGGGATAGCAGCTAGCCAGGACAATGACAGAGAAACCGGAAGATGAGCCCAATTGTAGAAGTACATTTCACATCTCTGCTTGCATAATGTCTACTATTATATCGTTAGCTAAAGCAAGGTACATGGTCAAGTTGAAACACAAGGGACATAAAGAATAACTTGTCCCACTTAAAGGCCAAAGCATGGACAAGCCCAAAGTCAATGTATCAGGGAAATGTATTTTTCCTGTGGATGAGAAGAAGGGAGTAAATATTATTGAACAATAATATAACCTGCTAAAGTTCTAACTGGCTGCATGACTTTGGACATATTTAACCTTTCTTGGCTAAAATTTTTTCAATAGAAAAAGTGAAGATAGAGATACAACATGATATCATAAATAACACAAGCTCTAGAATTCTATAGACCTTGTTAAAATCTCAAGTTTGTCAAGGACTCGGCTATGGCTTTTGAGTAAATCACTAAATCTGGTTTTCAGAGTATTCCTGACCACTAGGGAAAATATTAGCATCTGTTGTAGGAAAAAAAAAAAAATTCAAAACAAAATTCAGTGGCAATACAATAGAAGTGCTTTTTTTTTTTTTTTTTTTTGAGGCAGAGTCTCGCTCTGTCGCCAAGGCTGGAGTGCAGTGGCCGGATGTTGACTCACTGCAAGCTCCGCCTCCTGGGTTCACGCCATTCTCCTGCCTCAGCCTCCCGAGTAGCTGGGACTACAGGCGCCCGCCACCTTGCCCGGCTAGGTTTTTTTTTTTTTTTTGTATTTTTTAGTAGAGACGGGGTTTCACCGTGTTAGCCAGGATGGTCTCGATCTCCTGACCTCGTGATCTGCCCGTCTCGGCCTCCCAAAGTGCTGGGATTACAGGCTTGAGCCACCGCGCCCGGCCAATAGAAGTGTTTTTTCTCATATTTGATATGATCTGATGCAGTTTGAACATTGATCCTAGGCAGCTTTCTCCTCTAAACGAGGGGTTAGCAAACTCACAGGCCAAACCTGGCCAGCCCCTGTTTTTTTATAAAGAACATTTTATTAGAACACAGCCACACCCATTCATGTATGTATTGTCTATGGCTACAATGGCAGAGGTGAGTTGTCACAATAGAGACAGCATGGCCAACAAACCAAAAATGTTTACTATCTGGCCCTTTATAGAAGAAGTGTGTTGACCCTTGTTCAAAGCAGTAAATCAGGAATCTAGGCTCCTTTAATCATGATGCAGTCTTTCACCTTTAGCTACTCAGAGGAGAGAGAGAACACGAAGAAGACACACTAGCTACTACACTGCCTTCACCGGAAAGTGAAACATACCACAGTTCATTAGATAGAATCAGTCACATGATCAAGAAGGTTGCGAAACAGGCTGGGGAATTTGCAGGGTATTTTTAAACTTTCTGTTAAATGGAGGAGATAAAATGAAAATGCAAAATTTATTTTAAAAATATGACATTGATGATAGAAATATTCAGACCCTTAAACACTAAAATTGATAAAGGTGAATGCATAAAAGTAAATTAAACATTCAATTCAAAAAATAAGAAGCAATCCACAAAACAGAAATAAGAAAATACTAAATATAAAGGAAAATTTATGAGTTAGGAAAAACAGGAGAACTAATATATAAATAACAAGCTAGTTCCTTTAAGAAATGGAAAACTAAAATCTGAACTAGTGAAAGGAAAACAGGAAAAAGCACAAATGCAACAGAAAAACAAGGTAGATGCAACCACTGAAACAGAGGAATCATTTTTTGAATTATAAAAGTTAATTATACAATTGAGTCATTCTTGTCATACTCAACTAAATCAGAGTTGAGGGGCCAGGGGGAAAAAAGCATTCAAGGCATATTACATTGCTCCAAGAATGTAATTCTCTGCAAGCTTGGCTGCTGAAATGGCCTGCTGTAACCCAAAGACCAGTTTTACTGAAACCACCTGTAGTGACTCTTAAGACAAGTTTTACCTACCACCACTCACCAATCAGAGCTTGCCGGATGCCAAAAGCTTCTCAAGTGCCAATGAGCTTTCTTTCAAAACAATATGTAACATTTCTTTTTCTAATAAAACTTCCAACCTTCTCTTTGTTCTTCGGACATACCAAAGATCAGTCTGTGTATATGCCCCAAACTGCAAGTCTTCCTTCCCAAATAAAATGTCTTAAATTTAGAGATTTATCTCTATATTTTATTTAACTTCAACAAAATCATAATGGATTGAGTTGCAAAACTCTATGAAAAGGAAATTTGTAAATTGAATTAGATAATTTTCTAGAAAATTTTCTATAAAAATATAATTTACCAAACTCACTCTAAGAGAGAGAAAAAGTTTAAATAAGTCAGCTTCCACAGAAGAAATACAGCAAGTTATTAAACGGTGACTTCCCAGTAAAGCAAAAGGTCCAGATATTTTCAATCGCGATTTCAACCAAACTTTCTAAGACCAGAAAATTCCAATGATTCTTAAAAGGTTTCAGAGAGTAGAAAAAGTTTTCAAGCACTTTTTGTTTAATCCATCAAATATTGATACCTAACCCTGATAATGATTTAAGAATAGCAAAATAACTGTATATCAGTCCAAGTTATGAATTTTGATAGAGAAATTCTAAATGAAATATAAGCAAATTGAATCTAATGACAACATATTTAAAAAATTGGATGCCATGACTAAATTGGTTTATTTCAGGAATAACAAAATAGGTATTCAGTATATCAATAAATCTAAGAATATTTATATGATCATCTCAGAAGATACTAAAATTGTAGTTTAAAAGTTCAACACATATTCCTAAAAGCATTGAATTACATAGGCTTCACAGATGCTTCCTCAATGTAACACATCAGCTTCAAGACCAACATCTTCCTTAATGGGGAAACACTGGACCATTCCTGCTGAAATCAAAAATAAGGCCCACACTCTTCTTTACTATTCAGCATTGTATTGGAACTATTTCCCAGTGTGATAAGACACAAAAAAATAATGAGACACATAAAATGGAAAGGAAGAAATAAAGCAATCTCTATTTGAAGATGATATTATAGTATTGCTTTAAAACACCAAGAGAATTATTTTTAAAAGTCGAATGATAAAAATTCAGTTAGGTAGCAAAGATATGAAATAAACATATAAAAAATTCAGACACACATATACATACACAAATAATAGAAGATAAAATGAATGAGAAAGCTACATTAACAATAGCAGGCCAGGTGTAATGGCTCACATCTGTAATCTCAGCACTACAGCAGGCTGAGGTGGGAGAACTGTTTGAGCCCAGTAGTTTGAGACCAGACTGTCTAGGCAACAGAGCAAGAACCCATGCCTACAAAAAAAAAATTTTTAATTTTTAATATTTTTAATGGCCGAGCATGGTGGTGCATGCCTGTGGTCCCAGCTAGTCGTGATGCTGATGTAGGGGGATTTCTTGAGCCCAGGAGGCCAAGGTTGCCGTGGACCATGTTTATGCCACTGCACTCCAGCCTGGGAAACAGAGCAAAACCATATATATATAGCAAAAAGAAAATAAAATGTCATGGAAAAACCTTAAGCAATTTACAAAATACTTGTAAAAGGCAGAAAAGTAAATTTGAACAAATGGAAAAGTATGTTATGTTCTTGCATAGAATGATTTAACAGTATACAAATGTCAAGTCTCACTCAAGTTAATATACATTAGTTTGAACCATATAAAATTACTAATAATTGACCATTTTTAATGTACCAAAAAAACTAACTCATGGTTCAATCTATACTTTTTCATAAAAAAGGAAAGGAAATAAGTATTCATTTATAATTTGTTTAAAAAAAACTAGAAAAATAAACCAGAGATTTTTAAAAAATGGCTGCTTATGGAGGTAGGGTAAAGGAGTATATATAAAAGGGCTGACGTGGATCTTCTCTGAATATAGTTTTTAAAATAAAGTTTTGACTTTTGAATCATGTAAATGTCTTATATACACAAAACAAATTTTCATCAAAAAAGAAAAAGTGAGCAAAACTTAAAACTAAGCACAGATGGGAACAAATAAACCCAATTTATTAAAAATTTATACTAATCACACAAAGAAAAGAGCTATTTCAAGGGATTTTTTTTACATAGACGTCTGTATATCCTTAGATATTTACAAAGCATGTATAGACATATTTGTGTTTGTTAACATAAAAAGAACTGCAAAGAAATCTTAGTCATTAAAAATGGGAATATCGGTATTGTCCATTTGCTATTGTATGTATATTATAGACTACATAAGAAAGCAAAGAGTTATTTTTTTAAGGAGTAAAATTTCAAGTGTTAGAGAAAAGAAATATAAAATCAAAAAAAATTTTTTAACTCTGTGATATTAAATTTGAATTCAAAACATATTTTAAACAATTTAGTTCATATTTTTATACATGCTAGCTCTGTCCCTGAATTGTACTAGAAGAAATGGCATTCCCGGGGGGTATTAAAGATAGCTAACACTCAGATCTTCATGTGTAAGAACAATTTCCCACTAGAATAAACCTACATGGAGAAAATGGCTGAATTCACATCCAGGAAAAGGGAAAAATAAAAGGCGAGCCTGAAAGATTTTGTGGTAGCAAGCAAGCAAGGGCTCAAAGAATAATGGGGGCATGTCAAAATGATACGAGAGCCAGTGTGAAAGTGTTTGCACTGGCCAAACTGGGGAGAATCTGAGCATCAAAAAATTAGGAACTCTTGGGCCAGATGCGGTAGCTCATGCCTGTAATCCCAGCACTTTGGGAGGCCAAGGTGGGTGGATCACCTGAGGTCAGGAGTTCAAGAGCAGCCTGACCAACATGGAGAAACACCATGTCTACTAAAGATACAAAATTAGCCAGGTGTGGTGATGCATGCCTGTAATTCCAGCTACTTGGGAGGCTGAGGCAGAAGAATCGCTTGAACCTGGGAGGCGGAGATTGTGGTGAGCCAAGATTGCACCATTGCACTGCAGCCTGGGCAACAAGAGTGAAACTCCATCTCACACAAAAAAAAAAAAAAAAAAAATAGGAACTCTTCATTATAAAACACTTTAAAAATGTAAATACACGAACCCATAATGATGAAATAACTTATTTTTTTAACTGCTGTTTCTGCAGGACCTTAGTTCATTCTCAGCTAAAAAGGGAAACTCTTCTTTATAAATGATAGCCAACTAATAAAATGAGAGCATTAGAAAATTATCATTCTGTACCATCCAGTGAAATAATTTGATTCGGCAAATATCACAGGTCAATGAAAATCGCTGTAGTCAGGCATGTGGAAGACTGAGCATTTTAGAGCTACTTTTGGGGAGGACTCCACGGTCTAAGGGCGTAAGATCATGGTTATGTGCCCTTAAAAGAATGGCTGGAAAGGATAGGAAGGTTGTCAGGGCTCCAGTCAAGGCGCTAGTATCCTAGCGACTTAATTCTGAGAAGGAAATAAAAGTAGTCAGGAATGGCATGGCAGGAGCTTAGGCCTACAGACTGGGTTAGTGGGGAAAGCTGCAGTTCAGTGAGCATGAGTCATGTCCAGCAACAACTCACTCAGGCATACCAGCTACCCCAAAGTGGAACAACTGTAGAGCCCACGACTTGTGAGTCTGGGGTTCATTCAGAATGATGGTGAGTCATGGTTCTCATCAGCAAGGTATTCTTGAAAAACTCTGGTCATGCTCTTCTTTATAGTTCTGAAATTCTCCAAATGCTCACCACACACTTGCTAATATTTTTTTCTTTCTTTGGGGAAGGAAAATGATGTAGCACCTTACTACTCGAAGTGTGGTCCATAGACCAAAAAACTTGTTTAAAAAAACTTCTTAAAAATACAAATCTAGAAGAGAGGACTTGAAATGTACCCAACACATAGAAATGATAAATACACAGGTGACAGATATACCCTAAAGACTCTGACTTGATCATTATACATTCTATACATGTAACGAAATTTCACGTGTACCCCATAAATATGTATATATATAATGCATCAAAAAATGAAAACAAATACAAATTGCAGCCTCCTCCCCATATTCTTACTGAATCTCACCTTCAGTTTAACAATATCTACAGGTGGCTCTTATGCACATAAAATGGCTTGAGAACCCCAGGTGGGGCAGGCACTTATGAAAAACTAAGCAGAGATTGGTGGTGTGGGCCCAGGTGGTGCCACTGCACTGTGGAGGATCGCTCGTAACACTTCTCAGAATCCTCCATCAAATGTGCACTCCACTCTCCTCTTCTTCTTTCCCCTAAATCCACATCACCAACTTGGGAACAGATGCTTCCTGCTTGTGAGAATGTGAGTTGAGCTTGGGGAGGGATGGAAGGAAGAAAATGTTCAAGAGAAGAGAAATTACCCTGATGACAGATAAGGAAAAAGACTGGCAGATATGGATGGAAAGGAACAAATAATTGATATGGCAGAGATAGAGGATGGATTTCATGTTTCTCCCCAACATCTTTGGTTGAAATTTTCATTTTAATGATGGCCTCTTATATACCAAAGTCCTAATCAAAATGATTAATTTTTTAATGAATAAAAAAAAAGAATTTACAGAAACTAAGGAAGTCAAGGAATAAAAAGACCAAGTCCTGGGTATATTGTTCATGTGGGTAATACATAGGCCTTAATTAAGTGACTTGAGTAGGTCTGAAGTTACTGGAACCCTTGTTTATAGTCCTGAACCAAGTCTCTAATACCTGAATTCCTAATGATGGATATGGGAACAAGCAGACATCTAGAAACCATGAGCAACAATCTAGAAAGTGTTATAAGGTTAGTAAGTATACATATTAGAAATGTACAAGGCCTGCCTATTGCAATGTATTTCCACATATCGAAAGAAGCACCTGTAATTTTCACCGTTGTGTTTCTCCTTCAGATGAAGATATTGTCTCTCACAGTTTTTCTACAAAGTAAATATATCTCACGTAAGAATCAAATTGTAGGATACCAACCTTTACGGGACATCAAGCCATGACAATTTCAGTAATTAACTAGTTGTCACCTAGTCTGGAGCAAAACTCTAGAAAATGAGGTAACTGGAAAACAATGAGGAGAAGGTAAGGAAGGCCAACTAGGAATGGCAGCTTAGCAAGGGAGCCCCGGTTTCTCCCTAATACAAAGTAGCAGAAAGCTCTGGGAAACAGCAGTGTAATTGGGAGTGCATGGCTCATGTGTAAAATGGAGAAAATATTTCTCTTGGGGTATGAAGTTTAAATGAAATAGTGCATGTCAGATATCTGGTGCTCATTAGGTGGTCCATATATATCAGCTTTCTTCCTCACCTGCTCTTTTTAAATAGAATATACATATATATACACACACACACACACACATACATACATATATATAAAAACACACATATACATACACATATATATTTGTATTTCTAGATGGTTTTACCCACAGAATACACATGCAAATATTACTGTGAAAGGTATAGGCAAGAGAAATTGTATCTTTCTACCTTTTTATTTTTTTTTTTTTGAGACAGAGTCTCACGCTGTCGCCAGGCTGGAGTGTAGTGGTACAATCTCAGCTCACTGCAACCTCCGCCTCTTGGGTTCAAGCGATTCTTCTGCCTTAGCCTCCTGAGTAGGTGGGATTATAGGCGCGTACCACCACACCCGGTTAGTTATTTGTATTTTTTTTGTAGAGATGGGGTTTCACTGTGTTAGCCAAGATGGTCTCGATCTCCTAACCTCGTGATCCGCCTGCCTCGGCCTCCCAAAGTGCTGGGATTACAGGTGTGAGCCACCACGCCTGGCCATATCTTTCTACTTCTATGCACTTCTTCTTGAACCATTCATTTGACTGGGTATTTACAGTTAAATAAGTTAGTCTTTTGGCTTCCTTATGAAAGCTCTTCTGTCTTCAAATAAGATATTTTTCAACAGCATAGTGAATGAAAGAAGGCTTACACAAATGAGAAAATAGTGCAGGATTCCATTTATACAAACTTCTAAAGCAGGCTAAACTAATTTATAATGAAAAATATCAGAACAGAGGCTACTTTTGGAATAGGAGTGGAGGACGAGTAGAAAAGAGCACAAGAGAACTATCTGGATGATAGTAATGGGACAGTAATGTTCTATATCTTGATGGGGGTTGAGTTGCTGTATTCCCAGCACATATTTTGCAATGCACATTTCAGATTTGTTCATTTCATTGTACATAAATCAAAAGAAAAACTATAAACAACTATTGACCTGTAGTTAGTCATATAAATGCTGAAGTATTTAGGAGAAAACTGATTTGGTAACTTACTTTAAAGTACATTCGAAAACAAAAAAAGATAGATTGATGAATGTAAAGTAAGTACAGATATGTGATAAAACAATTATAATAAAAACTCATAGATAAAATCTATGTGGTGGATATACAGGTATCTACTGGAAAATTCTTTCAATTTTTCTGTATACTAAAATATTTTCATAACAAAATATTAGAAAAAAATATTAATTCTGACACCCCAAATTTCAAGACTTAAGGAGATGTCATGGATATTACATTGGGCAGGTTATATAAACTCTCTGTGCCTCAAGTCTCCTCATCTGTGAAGTGGGGATAATGATAGTACCTACATCATAGGGCTGTTGTGAAGGTTAAATGAATCAAGTAGTGGGTCCAACATCACACAGCTAGTAAGTAACACAGCTGCGATTTGAACACAGCGATGTGGCTCAAGCAACCATCAGTGGTTCTGAACCACTATACTACGTTGCTACTCTGAAAAATGCAAGGAGAAATGACACAACTGAGAAGTAGTCGCTCCTTCAATCATAGCTCTGATGAACAGTCATTTCCAGATCTTTCCCCTTTGTGATAATCCAGATAGAGGAGCCTATGGATTTTTTTGTCTGTTGTTAAAAGTCCCATTATTGCAACTGTCCTCTGAGCACAGTGGGGATTTCAGTTAGTTAACTCTCTGTTAACAGAACATTTCAGTGGGAATAAAAAAGCTTTGTTAGTGACCATGATGTGATTTGTAGCAATGTTTAATCAAAGGTTAACAACAATTTTATTCAGTTACCACAGGGAAGATCTTGGGGCTGAGTCTCCTGAACTAAAAGGAACTAGTATCATTTAACTCTGATGTTTATGCCTGTTGATGAAAACTATCATCAAAACAACACAAGACAAGAAGGAGGAAAAAATCAATAAATAGAATATAAAGTGAAGACAGGCGTGAGACAACAACAGGAAGAATTGCAGTATGATATGGTAAGCAAACTCATAAGCTTTAAAATTGGGCAGACCAGAGTGACAGAGATGTGTGAACTTGTTCAGTACCTTCATCCCTCCGAGCTCCTATTTCCCCATATCTAAAGTGAAGATAATACCATCCACTTTATAGAGAATTTGCGAGTTCCAGGAGACAAGCTATGTAGTTTTTATACAGAGCCCTACAGATGGTAGCCACTAAATAAATGATAACTGGTATTCTTTAGAGTATGTCACATAATATCATATTTTTAAGGAACTAATAGATGTTGCGCTGTACTCACAGCAACAAGGTATAGAGGCTGCACATGAAGCCTTTATTTAGTGAAAAATAGACTTGCTAAAAGTAATATTTACAAATACCCATTATCTGTGCTAGCTGCTCCTTATTTATAGAGGAAGTGAACGGGGAAATAAAATCTCCACTTCAAGAGCTTCTAGTCAGCTAAGTAAGACAACACAATTCCAGACCTAGGAGAAAAATTACATTTGTGTGTAACCAAATACAAAGGAAAGCCTTTCAGAAATAGCTTGAGATCAAGGGTGAAAAAATGACATCAGCTTGAATTCTAAGCTTTACATTGTATACTTGTCCACTGCAGCTCTTGTGTCATTTCAGCTAATATTATGACTAGAAGTTAGAATAAGGTCTAGATTATGGTAAACTCTATGTAAGTGCTTTATATTTATTAACCTACTTAGTACTATAACAGCCATATGAGGGTGGTCATTTTATTATGCCCATTTTACAGATGAAGATACTAAGGCAAGAGAGGTAAAGTAATTTGCCCAGGGTTACACAGTCAGTGAGAGATAAAGCTGGGATTCACCACAAGCAATTCACTCCAGAGTTCAGGTCTTAGCCTGATGCCATACCGTGTCAGATGTTGAATCCACTTCCATCAGAAAGATAAAACCATCTGCATGCATATGTAAATGAAGATAAAGGTAAACTAAAGAAAGATGAAATGTTGAGGTTTTTTCTTCTTGTCAAATATAAAGTAATATAACTAACATGGAGACAATGCTGGTATGATAGTAGTTCAAAATTTAGTCCATATACACAGGAAGGGGAACATCACACACCGGGGCCTATTGTGGGGAGGTGGGAGGGAGGAGGGATAGCATTAGGAGATACACCTAATGTAAACGACGAGTTAATGGGTGCAGCACACCAATATGGCACATGTATACATATATAACAAACCTGTACGTTGTGCACATGTACCCTAGAACTTAAAGTATAATAAAAAAAAAAATTTAGTCCATATAATGTGAAGAGTGTTTTTCTGCTGTTGAGTTCACTCAGTTTCCACATGGCCAAAGATAACTCAAAGCATCTATGGCTATGCTATTCTGTACTGCTCCTCTGGCCTTGAATAGTAGCTCTTAGGCTCGTTAAGCCAGCTGCAAAGTGTAGCTAATCAATTATAGCAGCCAGAAATAGTATATATTCATGAGTACAGCAGTGGCCTTTAACCCACAGAGCAAGGCCATTGCAGAGGATAGAAAACCAAACCTTGCAGCTCAGCCTCAACTTTCACCCTGATTTCCCATCCTCGGCAGCCCCAGAGAAGTAATTTTCAGCTTAGTCTCTTGCTGATAGCCATCTGCGTCACAAAACCATCATCCACTCCGTGCCTTCCTACTTAACTCAATGTGTTCTGAGCCTGATAACCGAGACTACTGCAGAGGCACTCAGGACTGAACTTAATAGAGAGATTCAATTGCATTTCACCCCGGAGGGGGCTGCTTACAGGTCAGTGCTAAGATAATCAAGCAGCTTACGCCTCTGCCACCCCTGCTATTGCCGCAGGTTGTTTCATAACCTGAGAAAATTCAAACACATTTATTGACAAATAAAAGTGACAACTGAAATTCTAGGAAAACCACCTTCTTTTTATTTTTATTTTTTTTTATCAAGATTGGACACAGCAAGTAATATTTCCCTAGGAGCAGTTTTGTTTTTCCTTCCAATCCTTCCACCCAGATATTTTATGTTAAATCTCAGTTTTTGAGACTGAGGAACAATGTTAAGTCAACAACAGCTTTCCCAATTTGAGATAGCCATAGCTTGATCTGCAACAGAAAATACCAGTGTTAATAAGGCCTAATTAATTGCTTATGAGGAGAAATAAATGATTGGTTTAATTGATTGCTTAAGGGGAAAAAGATATGATACATGTTTTTATATATTTTTAAGGTCTTAAATTTATGTCTTGCTAAGCCAATAAATATTTTTATAGAACCATGATGTAAATAGTTTTGTTCTAGGTACTGTGATTTACACAGACTATATCTTTATCAAATATATACCAGATATATTATACACTAAGAATTCAAGTAAATAAGACACAATCCTGCCATCATGAGTTTTGACTGTCAGCTGCGTGCTTCTCCACTGCCTGACCTAGAATCATAGATTATACACAAAAGGGCTACTGTTCCAGGGGGCAGATCCCTCAAATGGAAAGAGAAAAGTTGTCAATGTGATTTCCTTCTCTTTATCCTCCCTTGGTCCAATGGAAGGAGAAATAAAAGGATGAGATGTTTTTCATTTTACTAGAAGGCCTTAAACATCAAAAAAGAAGTTTAGATATAATCTAATCATTCAACATTTTTAAGAAAAGCAGTGGCTTCATTTCTTAGGGAAGTGTTTTAGACAAGATAATTTAGAAGACATGTAGAATTGGTATAAATAAATATTAGAAACAGGATGCTCAGTTTAAGAACTACTGTGGAACATAGGTAATTAGATGTAGTTGAGAAGAGACATCTGCTTCTGGCCAAGATGGAGTGATAGGAGTATATTGACCCTTCCGCCTGAAACAACTAAAATATCAGACAAAATACATGCTACGATGTTGTTCTGACATGGGTTATCAGCGAGCATAAGACAATGATTCCTATGAAAGGAGAAACAAATGAGATAAGTCCTATGATTGCCTCAGTTTACTGTCAAGACAGAGTTCTCAGGCCACATCACAGGCAGAGAAAACCCAGGAGGAGCCTAACAGTCTCCCTGAGTTAAAAAGATGGAATTCAGAGCCCAAGGATGGCTAAGTTTGCAGGAATAACAGAGAGGAGATAGATGGACAAAGACAGAGCTCCCAGAGATTTGCAGAAGATCTTCCTCAAATCTTCAGCTGAGTACTGATCAGCACAATAGTGTAGAAGAAAACCACCCGAGACTGAAGACAGAATCATCCCAAATCCCTAGAGAACATATAGGTATTTCCACTAACCAGAGTGAAAAATCCTTGTAATTCACAAGACAGTGGATTCAATGAGTACTTGGAAGGGTATAGCCTCAGTAGTAGGGGTGAAAAAATTAGTTATAGACTAAAAGTTGATCTGGTTTCACCTAACAAAGTTTTAAAGTAAGGCTTGAAAGGATTAAACTGTTTTCAAGTAATCTAAGCACATTCAAGAACAAAGCTCAAAAATTTTATAGAAACAAAAAATAATTCAGCATAAAACAAAGTAAAATTCACAATGTCTGGCATCCAATCAAGAATTACAAGATGTGCAAAGGAGCAGGGAAATGAAACTGATAATGAGGAGAAAGTAAATCAATATAAAGAAACTAAAAACAACAGGTATCAGAAGTAGTACACAAAGACACTAAAACAGATATTTTTATTATATTTGATGTGTTCAAGAAGGCAGAAAAAAATTGAGCATGTTAGAGACATGGAAGCTATACAAAACACTCAAATCAGCTGGGCACAGTAGCTCACCTCTGTAATCCCAGCAACTCTGGAAGCTGAGGCACGAAGATCACTTGAGCCCAGGGTTTCAAGACCAGCCTGGGCAATACAGCAAGACCCTTATCTCTACAAAAATTTTTAAAAGTTAAAGAAAATAAAAACTCAAATCAAACGTTTACAGATAAAACTACAGTGTCAAAGATTTCTTTAAAAATGCACTGGATAGGGTTACCAGCCAAGTAGACACTAGAGGAGAAAACCTCAAAACCCTAGGAATAGAACTTATCAAGAATAAAATATGCAGAGAAAAAATACTGAAAAATGAACAGAGTATTAGTAACCTCTAGGACAATCAAGTAGTCTAATATACATGCCACTGGAGGCCACAAAAGAATAGAAAAATACTTGAGGAAATAATGGTTAAAATTTTTCTAATTGATGAAAACTACAAACTCACAAACCTAAAAAGCTGGATGTTTCCTAACCACCAGAAATATTTTTAAAAATCAAGATACATTATATTCAAATTATTAAACCAAGGCTAAAAAGAAAATCTGAAAACTAGCCAGAGGGGTCAAAAAGACATTATGTAGAGTAACAAAGTTAAACAGGTAGCAGATGTTTCATTAGAGATAATCCAAGCCAAAAGACAACAGAGGAACATATTTAAAGTACTGAAAGAAAAAAGTACCTGTCACATGGAAGCCTATACCTAGTGAAAATACCTCTTGAAAGGATGATTTTCTCATACATGCAAAGGCTGAAGGAATTAATTATCAATAGTCCTGGACTACAAGAAAGACTTTCAAGCAGAAGAAAAGAAACAGGTTATATGAGGAATGAAAAGTACCAGAGATGGTAAATATAAAAGACTTCTTTGTTATTTTTGAAGCTATTAGAAGACAATTGACTATTGAAAGCAAATATAATAATGTATTATGGGCTTATAAATTATATATCAGTAAGACATATAAATCAATGACACAAAAGTTAGGGTAGAGAGATGAAAATATACTGTCATAAGATACTTATATGTGAAATAGTATCAAATTATTTGAAAGTAGACCTTAAGTTAAAGATTTATGTTATAAACCCTAAAGAAACCAAAATAAATTTTTTTTTAAAATTTATTTATTATTATTATACTGTAAGTTGTAGGGTACATGTGCATAACGTGCAGGTTTGTTACATATGTATACTTGTGCCTTGTTGGTGTGCTGCACCCATCAACTCGTCATTTACATCAGGTATAACTCCCAATGCAATCCCTCCCCCCTCCCCCCTCCCCATGATAGGCCCCGGTGTGTGATGTTCCCCTTCCTGATAAATTTATAGCAATAATCCAACAAAGGAAATAATAAGAAAAATATTTTTTAATCCCCTCAATCATAAAGGTTGCAGGGGGAAAGGAAAAATAAAACAAATAACAGATGGAAAAAATAGAAAAAAAAATAGGGCACAAGATTTAAATGTAACTAGGCCGGGCGCGGTGGCTCAAGCCTGTAATCCCAGCACTTTGGGAGGCCGAGACGGGCGGATCACGAGGTCAGGAGATCGAGACCATCCTGGCTAATGCGGTGAAACCCCGTCTCTACTAAAAAATACAAAAAACTAGCCGGGCGCGGTGGCCGGCGCCTGTAGTCCCAGCTACTCGGGAGGCTGAGGCAGGAGAATGGCGTAAACCCGGGAGGCGGAGCTTGCAGTGAGCTGAGATCCGGCCACTGCACTCCAGCCTGGGCGACAGAGCGAGACTCCGTCGCAAAAAAAAAAAAAAAAAAAAAAAGATTTAAATGTAACTACATAAATAATCATGTTACATGTATAATAGTCTAAACACTTCAATTAAAAGCCAAATTGGATTGTCAAATTGGATTGAGAAGCAAGGAGCAACTACCTATATGATGCCTACAAGAAACTCATTTTAAATATAAAGATAAATAGGTTAAAGTAAAAGAATAGGGAAAGATAGACCATGCTAACACTGATCAAAAGAATGTTGCAGTGGTTATATTAATATTAGATTAAGTAGATTTGAAAGTAAAGATACTACCTAGGATAAAGAGGGACATTTCACAATGATAATGGTGTCAGTTTATCAAGAAGACATAACAGTTATAAACATTTATTTATCTAATAATAAAGCTTCAAAACATATGAAGCAAAATCTGATAGGACTGAAATGACAAATAGAAAATTCCACAGTGATAAGTGGGGCCTTTCAACACTCCTGTTTCCACAATTGATAGAATAGACCAAAAAAAGTCAGCAACGACATAAAAAATGAATAACACAAACAATTTGATCTAATTCATATTTACCAAGATAGATCACATTTCCAATTATAAAATAAGTTTCAATAAGTTTTAAAAGACTCAAATTATATCAAGCAACTTATCTAACTGTAATGAAATTAAATTTAAAATCAATAAGAGAGATATCCAGAAAATCACTATATATTTGGAAATTAAATAACATGGATCCAAGAAGAAATAACAAAGAAAATTAGAAGGTGTTTTCAACTGAATGAAAAATAAAAACACCACATATCAAGATTGTGGGCTGCATTCAAATGTCTATATTAGGAAAGAAGAAATGTCTCAAATCAGTAGTGACTTTAACTTATACCTTAAGAAATGAGAAAATATAAATTAAACTTAAAAATAAGCAGAATAAAGTAAATAGACTAGAAATAAATAAAATATAAAATCAAAATAATAGAGAAAATTAGTGAAACCAAAGGCCTTTTGAGAGGATCAAAAACCAATGAAGGTGACACACCTCTAGCCAGCCTAATCAGAAAAAAGAAATCCAAAAATACCAACATCAGGAAGAAAGAAGTTATATAACTACAAATTCTACAGATATTAGAAGGAAAATACAACTAACTAATGGAGGATTGAGGCAAGATGGCTGACTAGATGAAGCCAGGAGGAACTCCTGCCACTGAAGGAACAGGACACTGTGAAGAATAGCATACTCTGAGCATATCTTCAAAGGTAAGGCATTGAGAATGGATGGAGGGAGGACACAGATGCTGGGCTGAAGCGGAAGGAAGCTAGAACCCTGCATGAGGCTGTAGCACACAGGGACTCATTTCTGACCCCAAGTTACTCCTGGGGATGGGGTGAGTTGAGCTGGCAAGGAGCCACCCACTCTTGCCACAGACCTCTGGAAGCTGAGGCACAAAGATCACTTGAGCCCAGGGTTTCAAGACCTCTGGAATCCAGGCAGCAGGAGACTCCACAGTCCCCATGGACACTTGAGCAGACAGGAAGAGCTGCTTATAGAGGTGATAAGGGCAGGACTCCAGCCTGTGTGGAGCCCAGAGGGTTTGATACAGGAAAGTCTGCAGTAGAGCACAGCCACAGATGCCCATCCCCCAAGGCTCCCCATGCTCCTCTAAAAGATGTAATTAGGGGCACTGTTGGCCCTGAACAGAACAAAGGTGATCTTGCCTATAATGCAAGTCAGTCCAACCTGAGCATCCCACTGTCTGCTGGCCTATCCCAGGGGCCCAGCCTAGCCACATCTGCTTGCAGTACAGCCTCAGATGTCTAACTGGGGTGCCTCCTGGGAATTTGCATCATAGCTCCTGCTTTGACAAACCATGCCTAACCATTGGAAAGCTCCAGCAGAGTGGCCCCCATTGATGCACACCAGCCCACTAGCACCCTTCCCTCACTGTAACCTCCCCCGTGCCACTTTGCCAACATGCAATTCACCACAGCCACCCTCTCCATTGCTTTGATGGTGCATGTGTCTGCAGGTGAACCTTTCCTCCTCTTCCTTGATGATATGCATGTGTGCATGCACTCCACCATGCCACTGTTGCCAGCATGAGTACACCCCATCCCTGACTCAACTATGCCACCACTGCCAGAGCAAATGCACACACAGAGGCCAGTGGCCCCACCCTCCAATCTTGTGCTATCACTGCTGCTGGTGTGAATGCATGCACAGAGGCCAGAGGTCCCACATTGACACTGCTGCTAGCATGAGTGTGTGCATAAAGGGCTGCCAGCCTTGCACATACCAGTGCTTTGACCCTGTACTGACACCACTGCCAGTGCAAATGTGTGAATAGGCTCCAGTGGCCCTGCCCCTCAGCCAATGCTGGCACCACCACTGCTGTGAACACCTGCACTGAGGCTGGTAGCCCCACAATGGCCAGTGCCTTGCCACAGCTGATCAGCATGTATGCTGCCATGCTGCCACAGCTGCAAACAAACATGAATCCCACTGCCACTGCCTGACAAAGTGATTTGGCTGGCACCACCCATCAGAGTTTTCTCAGTGGTCCGGGAACACCTCGGCCCCTCCAGGACAGCAGATTCGTAACTATGAGGGGCGAGAGAACAAAGCTAGGGAATTGAGACTAGCTCTCCCAAAGTTAGAGCACACAGCCCAGGAGTGTAAAAAAAAAAAATCTAAAAGACAGTAAGATCAGAGATTGAAGGAACATCAGCCCACACCGATGAGAAAACCTGAGCAAGAACTCTGGCAACTCAAAAAGTCAGAATGTCTTCTTACCTCCAAATGACCACACTAGTTCCCCAACAATGGTTCTTAATCAGGTTGAAATGGCTGAAATGACAGAAAAAGAATTTGCAATATGGATAGATTAAGATTATTGAGATTCAGGAGACAGTTGAAATCCAATCTGAGGATTCTAAGAAATATAATAAAATGATACAGGAGATGAAAGATGAAATGGCCACACTAAGAAAGAACCAAACTAATCTGATAGAGCTGAAAAACTCACTGCAGGAATTTCAGAATATAATCACAAGTATTAACAGTAGGATCAACTACGCTGAGGAAAGAATCTCAGAAGTCAAAGACCAGTTCCCTGAAATAATTCAGTCAGATAAAAATAAAGAAAAAGCAAAAAAGAAATACAGGATTCTGTAAAAAGAGCACATCTATGATCTGTTGGTGTCCCTGAAGAGTGGGCAAGAAAGCAAGCAACTTGGAAAACATACTTTAGGATATCATCCATGAAGATTTCCCCAACCTTGCTAGAGAGGCCAACATTCAAATTCAGGAAATGCAAAGAACTCCTGAAAAACACTACATGAGAAGGTCATCCCAAAGACACATAGTCATAGTAATCAGATTCTCCAAGGTGGTAATGGAAAAAAAAAAAAAAAAAAAAAAAAAGCTAAAGCCAGCTAGAGAGAAGGGGCAGGTTGCCTACAAAGTAAATCCCATCAGGCAAAGAGTGAACCTTTCAGCAGAAAACCTACAAGCCAGAAGAGACTGGGGCCTATATTCAGCATTCTTAAAGAAAAGAATTTGCAACCCAGAATTTCATATCCAGCGAAACTAAGCTTCATAAGTGAAGAATAAGTAAGATCCTTTTCAGATGAGCAAGTGCTAAGGGAAATCATTACCACCAGATTTTCCTTATAAGAGTTACTGAAGAGACTGCTAAATATTGGAAGAAAAGACTGTTACCAGCCACTACAAAACACTCTCAAGTACATAGATCAGTGACACTATAAAGCAACCACACAAACAAATCTGTATAATAGCCAATTAACAGCACAGTGACAGGATCAAATCCACACACAGCAATACTAACTTTGAATGTACATGGGCTAAATGGTCCAACTGAAAGACACAGAGTGGCAAGTTGGATAAAAAAGTAAGACACAACTATATGCTGTCTTCAAGAGACCCATCTTACATGCAATGACACCCATAGGCTCAAAGTAAAGAGATGGAGAAAAATCTATCAGGCAAATGGAAAAGAGAAAAAAGCAGCAGTTGCTATTCTAATTTCAGACAAAACAGACTTTAAACAAAAAAAATCAAAAAAGACAAAGAAAGGCATTACATAATGGTAAAAGGCTCAATTCAACAAGAAGACCTAACTATCCTAAATATATATGCACCCAACACAGGAGCACCCAGATTCATAAATCAAGTTTTTAGAGACCTAAGAAGAGACTTAGATAACCACACAAAATAGTGGGAGACTTCAACAGCCCACTGACAGTATTAGACAGATAATCGAGACAGAAAACTAACAAAGATATTAAGGACCTGAACTTGACACTTGAACAAATCAACCTAATAGACATCTATGGAACTCTCCACCCCCCCAACAAAAAAACATTCTTCTTATATATATACATTCTTCTTATCTGCACATGACACACACTCTAAAACTGACCACACAATAGAACATGAAATAATCCTTAGCAAATTCAAAAAAACTGAAATCACACCAACCATTCTCCTGAACCACAATACAATAAAAATAGAAATTAATAGTAAGAAAATTCACTCAAAACCATACAATTACATGGAAATTAAACAACTTGATTCTGAATGACATTTGGATAAACAATGAAATTAAGGCAAGAATCAAAAAATTCTTTGAATAACAGCAAAAATATACCAGAATTTCTAGGACACAGTTAAAACAGTGTTAAGAGGGAACTTTACAGCACTAAAAGTCCACATCAAAAACTTAGAAATATCTCAAATTAACAACCCAACATTACAACTAGAAGAACTAGAAAAACAAGAGCAAACTAACCCCAAAGCTAGCAAAAGATAAGAAATAACCAACATCATAGCTGAACTGCAGAAAATTGAGATACAAAAAGCTATACAAAAGATCAATGAATCCAAGATTTCGTTCGTTGAAAGACTCAATAAGACAGATAGACAACTAGCTAGACTAGCTAGACTAATGAAAAAAAGAGAGAAGATCCAAATAAACACAATCAGAAATGACAAAACAGTTATCACTGATTCCCACAGAAATACAAAAGACTCTCAGATACTACTATGAACACCTCTATGGACACAAGTAACAAAACCTAGAAGAAATGGATAAATTCCTGGAAACATATCACTTCTCAAAATTGAACCAAGAGGAGATTGAATCCCTGAAGAAACTAATAAGGAGTTCTGAAGTTGAATCAGTAACGAAAAGCCTACCAATCAGAAAAACCCCAAGACCAGACAGATTCACAGCTGAACTCTACCAGATGTATAAAGAAGAGCTGGTACCAAGCCTAATGAAACTATTCCAAAAAAGTGAAGAGATGGGACTCCTCACCAACTCATTCTATAAGGTCAGGATAATCTTGATCACAAAACCTGTTAGTGACACACACAAAAAAGAAAACTTCAGGCCAATATCCTTGATGAACATTGATGCAAAAATCCTCAACAAAATACTTGCAAACCAAATCCATCAGCACATAAAAAAGTGAATCCAATACAATCAAGTAGGCTTTATCCCTGGGGTGCAAAGTTGGTTCAATAAATTGGTTGCAAATCAGTAACTGTGATTCATCACATAAACAGAACTGAAAACATAAACCATACAATCATCTCAATATATGCAGAAAAGGTTTTTGATAAAATTCAACATCCCTTCATGTTAAAAACCCTCAACAATCCAGGCGCTGTGGCTCATGCCTGTAATCCCAGCACTTTGGGAGGCTGAGGCAGGTGGATCACCTGAGGTCAGGAGTTCTAGACCAGCCTGCCAACATGACAAAATCCCATCTCTACTAAAAATACAAAAATTAGCTGGGCATGGTGGCAGGAGCCTGTAACCCCAGTGACTTGGGAAGCTAAGGCAGGAAAATTGCTTGAACCTGGGAGGTGGAGGTTGCAGGGAGCTGAAATCATTCCATTGCACTCCAGCCTGGGCAACAAGAGTGAAACTCCATCAAAAGAAAAGAAAAAAAAAAAAAAAACCCTAAACAAACTAGGCATTGAATAAACATATCTCAAAATAATAAGAGCCATCTATGAAAAACCCACTGCCAACATCATACTGAATGGGCAAAAACTGGAAGCATTCCCCTTGAAAACTGGTACAAGTTAAGGATGCCCTATCTCATCACTCCTATTCAACATAGTATTGGAAGTCCTTGCCAGACTAATCAGGCAAGAGAAAGAAATAAAAGACATCTAAATAGAAAGAGAGGAAGTCAAACTATCTTTGTTTGCCAATGACATGATTCTATATCTAGAAAATCCTACCCAAAAGCTTCTTAAGCTGATAAACAACTTTGGTGCCAAGTCTCAGGATACAAAATCAATGTATGAAAATCACTAGCATTCCTATACACCAACAATAGTCAAGCTGATAGCCAAATTACGAATGTAATCCCATGCACAACTGCAACAAAAAGAAGAACATACCTAGGAATACAGCTAACCAGGAAGGTGAAAGATCTCTACAATGAGAACTACAAAACACAGCTGAAAGAAATCGGAGATGACACAAATAAATGGACACACACGCCATGCTCCTGAATAGAAAGAATCAATATCATTTAAATAGCCATACTGCCCAAAGCAATTTATGGATTCAATACTATTTCTATCAAACTATCAATGACATTGTTTACAGAACTAGAAAGAAAAACTATTTATAAATTCACATGTAACCAAAAAAGAGCCCAAATAGCCAAGGCAATCCTAAGCACAAAGAACAAAACTGGAGGCATCATGCTACCTGACTTCAAACTATACTACAAGGCTACACTAACCAAAACAACATGTTACTGGTACAAAAAACAGACACATAGACCAATGGAACAGAATAGAGAGCTCAGAAATAAAGCTGCACACCTACAACCATCTGATCTTAACAAAGCGGACAAGGAAAGCAATAGAGAAAGGATTCCTTATTCAATAAATGGTGGTAGGATAACTGGCTAGCCATAGGCAGAGGATTGAAACTGGACCCCTTCCTTATACCATATACAAAAATTAAGGTGGATTAAAGACTTAAATGTAAAACCCAAAACTATAAAAACTTAGAAGAAAACATAGGAAATATGATTCTGGACATAGGAATGAACAAAGATTTTATGACAAGGATGCCAAAAGCAATTGCAACAAAAGTAAAAATTGACAAATGGGATCTAATTAAACTAAAGAGCTCCTGCACAGCAAAAGAAACTATCCAACAGAGTAAAGAGACAACTTATAGAATGGGAGAAAAATTTGCAAACTGTGCATCTGACAAAGGTCTAATATCCAGCATCTATAAGGCACTTAAACAAATTTACAAGAAAAAAACAACCCCATTAAAAAGTGGGCAAGGACATGAACTCTTTTCAAAAGAAGACAGACATGTGGCTGAGAAGCATATGAACAAAAGTTCAATATCACTGATCATTAGAGAAATGCAAATCAAAACCACAATGAGATATCATCTCATGCCAGTTAGAATGGCTACTATTAAAAAGTCAAAAAATAACAGGTGTTGGCAAGGTTGCAGAGAAAAAGGAAAGCTTATACATTGTTGGTGGTAGTGTAAAGTAGTTCAACTATTGTGGAAAGCAATGTGGCAATTCCTCAAAGAACTAAAAATAGAAATGCTATTTTACCCAGCAATTCCATTACTGAGTATATACCCAAAGGAATATGTATCATTCTACCATAAAGACACATGCACATGTATGTTCATTGCAGCACTGTTCACAATAGCAAAGACATGGAATCAACCTAAATACCATCAATGGTAGACAGGATAAAGAAAACATGGTACATATATACCATGGAATATTATGCAGCCATAACAAGAATGAGATCAGGTCCTTTGTAGAAACGTGGTTGGAGCTGGAGGCCAATATCCTTAGCAAATTAACACAGAAACAGAAAACCAAACACCACATGTTCTCATTTACAAGTGGAAGCTAAATCATGGGAACACATGGACACATAGAGGGGAACAACAGACATCAGGGCCTACTTAAGGGTGAAGAGAGGGAGGAGGGTGAGGATTGAAAAACTACCTATCTGGGTGATGGAATAATCTGACACCAAACCGTCTGACACGCAATTTACTTGTATAACAAACCTGCCTGTGTACTCTTGAACACGAAATAACAGTTAAAATAAGTAAATAAAATAAAAATAAAAGGAAAATGCCTTAGTTATCTATTGCTGCATAGTAATTATCACAAAACATGGTAGCTTAAACCAGCAAACATTTATTATCTCACAGTTTCTGTGAGTCAGGAATTAAATTTCTTTAAAAATCTTCAATGTTTCACTAACTCTCTCCTCAGTGCTCTTCCATGTTGTGCCCACTGCTCAATTCCAAACCACTCCCACTTTTTTGCTTTTTGCTATTCCAGTACTCCATTCTCAGTACAAAAAAATTTGTGTTAGTTTTCCATTGATATGTAACAGATTGTCCCCAGTCTAAGTGCTTCAAGAAACAAACATATATTATCTTAAAATGTATGTGGCTCAGGAATTTCAGAGCATTTTATCTTGATGTTTCTGTCTCAAGGTCACTTGTGAGATTGTAGCCAATATGGTAGCCAGGACTAGAGTCCTCTGGAGATGTGACTAGGGCCAGAAGACTCACTTCCAAGATGGCTAATTCACGTGACTGTTGGCAGGAAGCCGAAGTTCCTTGCTGCCTTTTGGCAGAAGGCCACCATTTCTTGTCATGAAGGTTTCTCCATGGGGTTATACTTGAGTGTCATTACACATGACAGCTGGCTTCTATTGAGTAGGCAATCCAAGACACAGATTAAGGAGGATGCCATCAATGTCTTTTACATCCTAATCTTGGACATCATACAATTTTAATTCTGCCATATTTTATTTGATAGAAGCCGGTCATTTAGCACGACTCAAACATGGAGGGGGTGGCGCAGAATTTATTTTCTGTGTCTTTAAGGGAGGAGTACCAAATTATTTGTGAATCTATTTTAAAACCACCACATTTAATAAGGGAATATCATGAACAACTTTATACCAATAAATTTGACAGCTTTTATGAAATGAACAAATAACTTGGAAGACAGAATTATCAATGATCACTCAAAAAGAGATAACCAGAATACTCCTATATCTACTTAAAAATTTAACTTGTAATTTAAAAACTTTCCCACAAAATCAACACAAAACAAAAATTCTAGGCTCAGACAGCTGCTCTACTAATGATTTCTACCAAACATTTTTTTTTTTTTTTTTTTTTTTTTTTTGAGACAGGGTCTTGCTCTGTCACCCAGGCTGGAATGCAGTGGCATGATCATAGCTCCCTGCAGCCTTGAACTCCTGGGCTCAAGGAATCCTCCCACCTCAGAATCCTGAGTAGCTGGGGCTACAGGCACACACCACTACATCCAGCTAATTTTAAAAATTATTTTTAGAGATGAGGTCTCCCTCTGTTTCCCAGGCTGGTCTCAAACTCCTGGGCTCTAGCGAACCTCCCACCTTGGCCTCCCAAAGTGATGGGATTATAGGTGTGAGCCACCATGTCCAGCCTTCAATCATTTAAAGGCCAAATAATACTAATTCAACAAAACTCCTACAGAAAATTAAAAGGAAAGGAATACTTTCAAAGTCTTTCAATTATTGAGAAATATTGTGATACCAAAACCAAAGACATTTTATAAAGATAATATTACAGAGCAATATCCCTCAGGAACACAGACATAAAACTTCTTTTGAGAAGTGTCTGTTCATATCCTTTGCCCACTTTTTGATGGGGCTGTTTGTTTTTTCCTTGTAAATGTTTGAGTTCTTTGTAGGTTCTGGATATTAGCCCTTTGTCAGATGAGTAGATTGCAAAAATTTTCTCCCATTCTGTAGGTTGCCTGTTCACTCTGATGGTAGTTTCTTTTGCTGTGCAGAAGCTCTTTAGTTTAATTAGATCCCATTTGTCAATTTTGGCTTTTGTTGCCATTGCTTTTGGTGTTTTAGACATGAAGTCCTTGCCGATGCCTATGTCCTGAATGGTATTACCTAGGTTTTCTTCTAGGGTTTTTATGGTTTTAGGTCTAACATTTAAGCCTCTAATCCATCTTGAATTAATTTTTGTATAAGGTGTAAGGAAGGAATCCATTTTCAGCTTTCTACATATAGTTAGCCAGTTTTTCCAACACCATTTATTAAATAGGGAATCCTTTCCCCATTTCTTGTTTTTGTCAGGTTTGTCAAAGATCATATGGTTGTAGATGTGTGGTATTATTTCTGAGGGTTCTGTTCTGTTCCATTCTCAAAAGTAGACATTTATGCAGCCAACAGACACATGAAAAAATGCTCATCATCACTCGCCATCAGAGAAATGCAAATCAAAACCAAAATGAGATACCATCTCACACCAGTTAGAATGGCAACCATTAAAAAGTCAGGAAAAAAACAGGTGCTGGAGAGGATGTAGAGAAATAGGAACACTTTTACACTGTTGGTGGGATTGTAAACTAGTTCAACCATTGTGGAAGACAGTGTGGTGATTCCTCAAGGATCTAGAACTAGGAATACCATTTGACCCAGCCATCCCATTACTGGGGATATACCCAAAGGATTATACATCATGCTGCTATAAAGACACATGCACATGTATGTTTATTGCGGCACTATTCACAATAGCAAAGACTTGGAATCAATCCAAATGTCCACCAGTGACAGACTGGATTAAGAAAATGTGGCACATATACACCATGGAATACTATGCAGCCATAAAAAAGGATGAGTTCATGTCCTTTGTAGGGACATGGATGCAGCTGGAAACCATCATTCTCAGCAAACTATCACAAGAACAGAAAACCAAACACCGCATGTTCTCACTTATAGGTGGGAATTGAACAATGAGAACATTTAGACACAGGAAGGGGAACATCACACACTGGGGCCTGTTGTGGGGTACAAGGGCGGGGAGGGATAGCATTAGGAGATATGCCTAATGTAAATGATGAGTTAATGGGTGCAGCACACCAACATGGCACATGTATACATATGTAGCAAACCTGCACGTTGTGCACATGTACCCTAGAACTTAAAGCATAATAAAAAATTAAAAATAAATAAATAAATAAAAAGAAAGAAAAAAAAAAAGCCATAGATGCTAGAAGACATACAAAGCCAAAGAGGATAAATACAGGAAAAAAAAAAAAAAAAAAAAAAAAAAAACTTCTTACCATTTTACAAATTTAATTCAACAATATAAAAAAAGGATCAGATTAGAATTATTCTCAGAGTAGATTGGTTTCATATTTTGGTTTAAGAGATTTAAAAAGAAAAAACAACATCAACAGATATAGAAAAACATTTGAAAAGTTTCAACATCTATTTCTGATTAAAACTCTCAGTAAACTAGGAATAAAAGGAAACTGTCTCATACTGATAAAGGACATCTTTAAAAAGTGTATAGTCACTACCATACTTGTGGTAAATAACTAAATTATTTTCTCCTAAGATTAAAAGAAAAAAGGCAAGAATATCCACTTTCCTCACTTCTATTCAACAGTACATTGTAGAGTCCAGCCAGTGAAATAAGAGTTTTAAAAAAGGAAATAAAAGGCACAAAAATTGAAAAATAATAATTAAAACTACCTTATCAGATGACATGATTATTTATGTATAAAATCCTACATTACCAAATAAAAGAATACTAGAACAAGTGAAATTAGCAAATTGGCAGGATACAAAGTTACACAAAGCTAAATTTATAAAACTTCTAGAAGAAAATATATGAGAAAATCTTTGTGAATTGAGTTACATAAAGATTTCTTTTTTTTTTTTTTTTTTTTTTTTTTTTTTTTTTTTTT